>NW_007251151.1:84774-164356 GCF_000164805.1 Carlito syrichta | reverse complement strand
GGGAACAATTCAGGGTTAGGTGTACAAACGTTGATTATGCAGGTATCCTTGTTCATCAGGTGACCCCATCTCCCATGGCAGTTTCCCACTACTACCAATCCCTTTCTTATAGTATTATGATACTTTTTCAAGGTCTGCTTATGAGTGAGAATGTAGGGTACTCTGTTCTTTGTTTCTCTGATAGATCACTGAGTATGATCGACTCTAAATTCATCCAAGTGGCTGCAAAGTCCATATGTAAAGTGTTCTTAAGGAGAACAGAAATTACCAAACTTGTAAGAACAGGACTCAGAGGCCTTTTCTACAAATGATAGAGTATCCTCAATGTCCTAGGTGTCTGGAAAAGCTCTCATTTCAGGGGGAAACCAGTCATTTAGCATAGTGGGCAGTCCAGGGCAGGGACTCATGGGAAAATCTGGAGGCACAGAGGGAAAGAGGCATGATAAGATAACACCAAGACTTGGACAAAGTATGTGCTAGCAGAGATCTCTTGGATACCTGCATAGAAAGACACACACACACACACACACACACACACACACACACACACACACACACACCCTGGATACCTGCATAGAAAGACACACACAGACACACACACAGACACACACACACACAGACACACACACACACAGACACACACACACACCCTGGATACCTGCATAGAAAGACACACACACACACACACACACACACACACACACACACACACACACACACACACCTTTTCCCCAGAAGCAGAGGTGAGGCTCCACATGGCTTTCTGCTTTGTTGCAGCCGTAATGTGCACACCACTCCTATGCTTACTTCTTTGTGGTTATTTCAGTAACCTGTCACTTGTAGCTTTGACAACTCCCCAGGAGGTGGCACACGAACCACACAAATGACTCATCCGCCCTCCCTCTGCTCCAGGCCACTGGCAGGACCTGGCATTTCAGTCATTATTATTTGAAACCACACAAACAAGCTGGATTTGTCAATGTCTTTAAACATCTGAATTGGCTGGTCAATTAATACTTAGAATTCCTAGGGCCATACACAAATGAAAATGCTTCTTGGAACAGTAAGAAAGCATGTCTAAGGAGGCCTGTCCTCTTCCACGTGGTGGGACATGCAGGAACAGGTGTGAACTGAGCAGAACTCCTGTAGACCAGCATGAGAGCTTTCATTTCACATTTTGCCTCAAGCTAGCTCTAGAATATATCATCCTCCTGGGACCACAACAGTGATCATTTGCCAAAAAGGGTAGCATCTTGGGCTCTTTACAACCATATCTAATTTATTAAAAGTTTCTGCCTTGCAAAGGACAAAAGATGGAATTCTCCTTGTTTCTGTCTCTGAATACAAATGCAGGCATGAAGAATTCCATGTCATCATCCTTTCCTTGGCTTGCAACTGTTAACCTGGCCAGAAGATGGCAGGATAACACCACACACTGCAACCTGCTTTCTCCAAATTAACTTTAGGCGGAAAGAGAAAATCTGGCTTGAAACAAAAGTTGTATTTATTCAGAATTCCCTGAGCAATCTAAACATTGAACCTTGGTACTAATTAGCTAGTATGCTAATTGCTTTGGTTTTAATCTGTTTTAGGCCAACTTTTAAAAGAAAGCCCTCTTTGCCTTGCTAGTTCAGAACCAGAAACTATTTGCAAGTATGAAGCGTGTTCACAAAATATGTTCCCAGTCAGCTACCACCCACAGAGGATCTCGGTACAACAGAGCAGGTACTAATTGATTAAGTCCATCAAATAGGGACTAATGCTATTTGGTAAATAAAAATGTCTAGGTATATAAATAAAGACTCCTCTTCAAATGAAGCCAAAATGATTACTCAGAAGGTAGAGAAGGGAAAAGATACCGTTTGTTTATATGGAAAGCAACCCTATCATAATTCTCCTTAAATAACTAAGCTGGAATGCATGAAAGCAAAGGTCTGTATTTACCTGTGGCTCCTTCACACAATGGCTCCCTAGCACATTCATTCAGGTCTTTATCTTCTAAGAGAGACTGGGCTGCTCCTCCGGAGTCAGAATCCAGCAATATCTGATTTTCACTGAGGCCAATGTCTGCAAAATGGCTACTCAACTCACAGTCTTCAAAGTCAGCAGTGAACTGATGGAGAGAGGTGTCATGAGAAGACATGGGAAACGTGCCTTCCAAAACCAAGGGAGAGCCCGGAGGGGACAAGGAAGAAAGGGAAGACCTCGAGGACAGGGAAGTCACAGACTTGGGGGCCTCGGCCAGTGGGGGAGTGTGGCCTGTTGCTGCAGCTGCCACCCCACAGAGTCCACTCTGGCTGGGGTGGCCGGGGGACTTGACCACCTCGTTTTCATGGATGGTGGTGATGGGACCGGAAGGAGTGTAACCACCTTTCTCTTGCAGAAGGAAGTCCAGTTTATACTGATAATCCACGTCTATCTGATCACCCTGACTGCTGTAATACAGCTCACTGGAACTGAGGGAGTTGAGTGACCCTCTGCTGGAGGTGTTCAGAGAGCCCCGACTGGATGCCAGGGAACCCAGGCTGCTTCCAGATGACATGGACAGGGTGCTGGCGGAGAGGCTGAGAGAAGAAAAGCACATGCTGTAAAATCTGCTGCCATGTGGAAACCCAATCACAACCTACTGGTTCCTTGAGACCTCTGGAGGGAAGGACCCTAAGAAAGAATCAATGACCAGGGACAGAAGAACTTGCTATTATAGTCATGAGTCACTTAACGACAGAGATATGTTCCAAGAAATACATGAAGTGATTCTTTCCTTGTGTGAACGTACTTACAGAAACCCAGATGGTACAGTCCAATACACATCTAGGCTGTACGATATAGCTTACTGCTCCTAGGCTACAAACCTGGACAGCATGCGACTGTACAGAACACTGTAGGCCACGGTAACAAAGTGGCAAGTATTTGAGCATCTAAACGTAGAAAAGGTACAGTAAAAATACATTACAATCTTTTTTTTTGTCAGGGTCTCATTCTGCCAGCCAGGCTGGACTGCAGTGTGGCAAAATCATGATTCACTGCAGCCCCAAACTCCCGGGCTTGGGCACCCAAGTAGCTGGGACTACAGGCGCATGCCACCATGCCTGGCTAACTTTTTGATTTTGGTAGAGACAGGATCTCGTACTGTTGCCCAGGCTGGTCTCAAACTCAGGATTTAAGCAATCTTCCCCACTCGGCCTCTCAATGTAGTGGGAGTACAGACATGAGCCAATGTGCCTGGCCTCGGTATTAGAATCTTATGGGACCACCATAACATATGTGGTCCATCCTTGGCTGAAACGTTATGATGTGGTACATTACTGTATACCATATATTTCTATGTTGAATCACTGATACTTTTAACCTTGCTCTCCAAATATTCTTTAAGTAGGAGCTCTAGTCTTATTAAAAAATCATCCTCCTTTTGCAAAAGTTAAAAAAAAAAGAATCAAATACCTCTTGGCAAGTCTACTTGCATAGATACCTAGAAGCAACTTTGCAATTAAGAACTAGTGAAATGAAAAAAAGGAACAGTACAAAGTGTTGATATAGTTACTTCACTTAAAAAAATGTTTTTTTTTTAATTTTTAGAGAAAAAAGAAAAGTTTATAAAGAGGTTACACAAAAGATCTCCTTTCCTCTCCTCTTCTCTATGTGTGAATGTAAGGAGTGGATATTTTTCTAATAAACATAAGGAAATGTAAGGCTATTTTCAGGTAAAACTCCCCTACTCTCCCTTTTAAAAAATATGGAACAATGAGAAAAAAAAAGTGTTTTTCTAAGTATGTATTGAAGATTGCTAAAAACAAATCTTCCTTCCTCCTATAACATATTTAAAATGTATTCCAAATATGACCTTGGGGTTCATGAAAAAAAAAAAATCTATATGGTTTTAAATTTGGCCAAATACTAACTATACTAGCATAGCTATTTTATTTACTTTCACATAGTTGGAAAAAAAGTGAAAAGTATCAAAGATGAACCAGAACATGCCTGAATGTAGTCAGAGAAAAATTTCCTCCTCAAAAATCTGACAGGCTTACCTTTTAAGTTGTGAATGCAAGTAAGTAGTTAACTTAGTAGTTTCTTCAAGTTTCTGTAGCAGCTCCTTTCTTCTCTCTTCCAATTTCAGCCTAGAACAAAATACAGGAATTAATTTTCAAATGATTAAAAAAAATACAGAAACTAAAAGAAAGGAAAGATTCTTATTATACAAACACTACAGATCACAAGGAAGAAAACTGAATGGACCCAACAGAGAGAAAACAGGACACCCAGCTAGTAGCAATGGAGGCAGAACCAACCACATGCAGCCAAGCTACAGGAAGGACAGAGCTATGCCAAATCGCCAGTGTTATTGACAATGTGTAAATAATACGGCACTATGTTTTAGAGAAGAACAGTGAGGAGAAAAACAAGGGCAACAGATATCTAAACATAGACTACGAATCGTCACATAGGTCTTTGACTTGATTTCACACTACTACATTTGACTGGAGTAATAAGGGTCATCCTAAATACTGAATTTAGTGAGGCTTGTTTCAAAGTAATATTTAGTGATAAAACCTCCCATCCCAAATGAGTAAGAATTTCAGCTATTAAGAAACCAATTAGTCCATATTGCCGTTGTGGGCGAATTTGGGCTTCACTGCTTAAGGAAGACCTAAAAGCAATCTCCTTTCCCACCTACAGCACATCTCGTCACCTGCACCAGATTGTCAAATTTCATCCACATTCAACTGCAGAGGATTTTTAAAAAAAAAAAAATTAAGAGTACAGTGTTACAGAATTGTGTACTTGGATAATAAGTCATTTAAAAATATATCAAATACCACAGGGTTAATGCAACTAAGAGTCTGCACAAAGTAGTCTCTGTCACCTGAAGATCTTTAGACGTCACTGAAGCAAGCCAGTTCAGAGCAATCAGGCAAGCAGCAGAACGGGATTCAGGAAAAGTGCACCTCACCTCAGCTCTTAGATTTGCTGCTTGTAAGTTGCCTATCCTTAGGTAAGTCACTGAATCAAGGGTCTCACCTTTCTCTTCTGTAGAATGGTGACTATAACCCTCCTGTGTCTATCTGATAAGGCTGTTACAGGGATCAAATGGAGTAATATATGTGAAAGTGCCATACAGACAATAAAAACAAATCTGACTTGTTCAAAGCCTCAGCATGCCCTGCAAGGTAGTGACATAAAAATTAGCAACTTTTCTTGGGAGAAAAATACAATTTCCCTAATTTCCAATTTCTTTGAAATGTTATGTATGTTTTAGGCAGTAAGGACACATGCCCATATTTTATTTATAGGTATCTATCCCTTTGATGTGTCAACAACACTATTCCATTATATGCTAAAATAAAAAAAGTGGTTCTTGCCATTTTTTAATACTTCAAAGCATGATAAATTCTTAATTCATAGCTTTCAAAGGTGTATTTTAAAAAGGAGCACAGTCATTTTTTAATCTCTCAAATATAAACAAAAACTCAACAAGAAAAAAAATAACACAAAATAGATTAACTGAATTAGAAGACACGCAAAGGTCTGAAGAAAGCAAAAACGCTAGTAAAATCCATGTCTTCTGGATTCAAGAAACACTTCTGAAGTAAGTTTTAAAAACTAAATATTGCTTCCATTACAACCAAGGTCTTTTCTAGTGTTTTAAGGAGGCACCAGGATGTCATCGGAACAGGATCCTGAGCCGCACAGAGGCTCAAGACTGCTCCTTCACAGTCCCCAGGACCCAACCTCCACTCTTCCAGGTGACGCTCAGCTGCTGCTCTTCGGGACTTCCATGTCTACTTTGGACTCCTGACGCTGGCCTTTGTATTCTTGTTCATATGTTCTCCAATCAGATCCTTCAGTTCCACAGGCAGACATCAGCGCTCTCTCCTGAAGAGCAGGGTCCCCATCCCCCGCCGGCCTTTCTTCTCACTGGGCCTAGATGAAGCCTTCACCCAGAGAAGCACAACGAAGGCACCGGGGAGTCACAGCCACCCCTCCAGGGGCCACAGGCTGGCTGTGATGTGGTCACCGAACCTCTCCTGGTGGCAGCCTGGAAGCCCTTCTCAGAGTGCAGGTGTCCTTCACGGGAAACAACTGCCCCAACTTCCTCTGTACCAAGGAAGGGTTAGAAGAAACTCTCTTATCAGCCCTTTCAAGAGGGTGTACATCTGTCTGTCTGTCTGTACTCTTCTGTAATCCCTGCCTTCTAGTGTTCTGATAAGAAAGGGTCTTTTCCACCTGGCTCCCAGAAGAGTCCTCCCCTGGTCCAGCTGCTCCATAACCCCCTTCCAGCTGCCCTTGGTGAAGTGTAGGCCTTCACTCCCTCTGACCTCTGTCCTCGGTGTCCTGGGGGAGCACAGCTTGGTTTCTCTTGAACTCAGAACTTTGCACCTAGGGAAAATTTCATGTCATCTATAGAAGCAAGGTGTCCCTCTTCCATTAAAGACTAAATGACAGTCCTACCACTACCTACCTGATTTAAAATTTTTTTCAGAAGCAGTGGCAAAAAAACATTCAACTAATGAAGACATCTTGGCAATTACAAGGCACAACCTTGTGTGAGAAATGTGTGAGAAAATAAGGAGTAATGTTAAGATCTTATCAGTTATTAAAAAAGCACAGAGTTTAAGAAATTTTTTTTCTCTTTCTTTCTTCCTTTTTTTGGTCAGAGTCTCAATCTGTTGTCTAGGCTGGAGTGCAGTGGCACGATGAAAGCTGCCGTAACCTCAACCTGCTGGGCTCAGGTAAACCTTTCATCTCAGCCTTCCAAGTAGCTGGAACTACAGGCGTGCAACACCACACCTGGCTAATTTTTTTTACTTATTGTACAGACGAGGTTTCGCCGAGTTGTCCAGGCTGGTCTTGAACTCGTGGGCTCAAGTAATCCTCTCATCTCAGTCTCCCAAAATGCTGGGATTACAGGCTTTAGCCACAATGCCTGGCTAAGGAACTTAATAATTATATGGAAAGAATATGAAATACGCATAAAAAGACCTACACTGCATGACTTTTCACTTGAGAGCAATTTCTCTCTTGGCCTGATGATCCCTCACCACGAGCACATCTCTCTTTCTGATCTACTTTACCACCACGACGTGGCGCGCACAAGCACTTTCATCGGGCCATGGGGGGAGGCTTTGTGCGTGACTTGCAGTGGAGTCCGGGCAGAACTGGGGGAAAGGGGTGCTGCGAAATCACACACAGTGGCTGATAGTTCAGCTGCATTAGCTCCTTCAGAGACCAAAATGCAGTAATGACTTGGAAGCAGAAAAAGTTGGGAAATGCAGCAGGTAGCTTTCTTTGACAGTCATACAAAGGCCGAGAAGAAATGGAAGGATCTGGTGCTGGTGGAGCCCAATCTGTTCTGTGATGAAACTGAGTTTCACAGAGTGAATCGTATTCCCAGAAGAAGCTCCTGCCAGCACTGCCTTGACACTGAGGAAAGCCACTGCTGGCAAGGGCATCGCTAATCCCCCATGACCCTGCTTCAGTGCAACAGCAGCAACAAGCAGAGCAGAGATACAGACATACAGTAGGAAGAAGCGGCCAAGAAAAAGTGTCAGAGTATGAGGGAATATACACCAAAGCCAAGGAGAGCAACAACAAAGCCCAGAGCTAACCTATGTTGTGCCTGGTTGGGAAATAAAGGACTCAGGAGCTCCTAAGGGCAGCAGGCTCTGCTCTGTGGCCATGTGGAGCACTCAGCCCCTCCGAGCATCCCAGGAGAGAAGTGAGAAAACTTTAAGCTGATCAAGCAAAAAAGTATGTGTCCCTCCGCTTCTCATTGTAGCATGAGCATGGGCTTGTCTTTGGCCACAGACACTGGAAAGGAAACTAGTATTCATTCACTTGGAATACTAAACGCCTTGACTCTTCCAAATAACTCAGAAAGTCAACATATTACAAATAAAAAATATAAACAATGCCCTTTCTGCTAACATTCAGTTGTGGGAGACAGAGTCTTGTAGGTATCATATCCACACTGCTTATTCCCCACATGGAACAAACCTGTGGCTGGTTCTCACTAAAAATATAACTACTTTATATAAATATTTTATACCTCTTCTTTCTAATGAGTTCACTGATTCTGCTGGAATTTTGACAGTTATTATATGTGTGGCAAACAAAAGAATAAAAGTCAAAAGTTCGGGTACTTAGGAACAAAACCCAGAATTTTTAATGTTACTTCATTAGTCACTTTTTGGAGGTTCCTCCCCCAATAAAAAAGACACGCAAGACACTATAGCTGTAAAAACAAATAAACAAATGTGCTTTTTCTCTCTCTCAGAACAATTTAAAGACTGTTTGTAGGGCCTTCCCAGATTCACTTACTACAAAGTTGAATAGCTGACATGGACTTGGTGCACTAGATGTGTACGATTATATAACGTTTATTACGTGCGACACAGTACACCGAATATCACTGGTGTTTTAGACATGGGTCACACAAAAGCTACCCTCTTCATCACATTTACTGATGACTTAAAACGTCTATCCTAGAAACTTAAGAAAAAACAGAAAAAAACCAAATTAATTCTGTCTTGTCTTCCTATTCTTACTTCATGTTCCTTTTGGCCTTTGTCAGATGGGGCTCACTTGGCCACCTTTGCTCACACTTACCTGAGACTGACCTTTCAGTCAGCACCAGGAGACGGAGAAGTCAGAGCACAGGGGGAAGAAAAGAAAGGGAAATGGGGCAGAGATGAACACTACTGAAGATGGTGAGAGGACACAGTCCCTAGAGGCTCTTCCTTTGGGGACTTCCTCATTCCTACGAAAGCTGGGACACTGTGGCTACATAATGCTTTGATCAACATTTTAACTCAGAAGTCAACTCACCTAAATGGTCAACCTGAGGGTGGGCAAGTCTACACACTAACACCTAACTGGGGATGTAAGAAATTTTTTCCCTCCCTCCATCCCCACACTTTTAAAATGTTTTGATATTATATGGATACACAACCTTAAACACTTATTGAGGGCAAGGAATTAGAAGGCAAGAAGACAAGAATTTCTTTTTTTTAAGAAGCAATTGGATTATGGCTGGGTGTTTTAAACTTACTTCCAGGTCACTGAAAATTATACCAGTGTGAACTTGTTTCCTGTCACTCTGGGACAAGCACTGCTCTTGACTTGCTGGCCTTTATAAAAGGATAGATGCACAGTGGCTTGAAAGGGCCCCACAGTCATCCTGAAACAGGTGTTCAACCACATCAGCCAGCAAGGCCTGGACACAGGGCATCTGTGTTCATGTCACACTGACACACAGAGGTTTCCTAGCTTAATATTCCAGCTGACGTGTTTACAGAACTGGGCTTTTTGTATGAAATAATGAACTTACACCTTCCCACAGAAAGATCAGTAAAACTGCTTAGAGTATTTTCCTTTACAGTTTTACCTGTTACAGAGCAGGGTTTCAATTGACAAACAAAATCGAAGTGAACATTTTGTGACCTGTCAGGATATCAATGGGAGCAAGTTGTCTTTTCCTTGTGAAATGAACAGCAATAAACTTTTGCATTCTTGTGAGTAATAAAACCTGCAATAGGAAGCTTCAGCTGCTGTAATAGTCTAGATAATCTTTCTTATCAGAGTGCAACAGTTTACAGCTATTGTTATCAGACTCTGTCAATAATGTACTGCATTCCTGGTTTTGTGTCAGCATTCCTTAGTTATTCCTCATCTGTCCCAAGCAGTTTCACATTTCTTCTTTTTTTTTTTTTGAGTTAGAGTCTCACTCCGTCGCCCAGACTGGAGTGCAGTGGCCACTCCCGGCCACTGCAGCCTCGACCTGCTGGGCTCCAGCGATCCTTCCGCCTCAGCCTTCCAAGTAGCTGGAACTACAGGCGCGCGTTACCACACCTGGATAATTTTTGATTTATTGTAGAGATGAGGTCTCGCCAAGTTGCCCAGTTTCACGTTTCTAATGAACACAGAAAAGCTGATATGCAGGGCAACAGGAGGGTGTGTTTTACTGCTCTACAGCAAGCCCTTTTGTGCTGCTTCTCAAACCACCAAGAACAGATGTGCTTGAGATTTCTAAACCCAGGGAAAATGGCATCCCACTAAGACACCTCCACCAGAGTCAAGTTGCCCTGCTCCCAGGAGGAAAACAAACCTCTCAGCCAGAGCTCTGCTCGGCGCTCCCCTCACGGACAGCAGCTCCTCCTCCAGTCGCTGCCTCTCGGCTTCCAGGTGCGCCAACTCATCTCGAGTGCGTTTCTGCGGGGTGACGAACTGAAGCTCTTTCAAAAGTTCCTCTTTTTCATTAATCAGCATCAGTTTCTCCTTCTCAATATCCAGCGCCCCAGGCCAGGCCTCACTGTCCAATTTTGACAGTTCGATTTTTAAGTTGGCCATACTAAAATAAGGAGATAAAAGAGGCATGCACATATTTAAATCTCCCGAGGAAGTTCAACACAGTTCAGACTCAGCTGGGGCTGAAATGCTGCCCAGGTTTTTTTGCCTGGATCTTATCAGACAGGAAGTGTGGTCTGCTTGTGAGAGGTCTAAGTGGGAGCAGAGTCCCACACGACAGTCTCTGGGCCCGTTCCACACTCAGCTGTCATCCACTTCATCTTCCCCACCTTTATTTTATTTTATTTTTGAGTTGGAGTCTCACTCTGTCACCCAGACTGGAGTGCAGTGGCCGCTCCCGGCCACCGCAGCCTCGACCTGCTGGGCTCCGGCGATCCTTCCGCCTCAGGCTTCCAAGGAGCTGGAACTACAGGCACGCGTTACCATGCCCAGCTAATTTTTGATTTATTTAGAGATGAGGTCTCGCCAAGTTGCCCAGGCGGGTCTCGAACCCGCGGGCTCAGGCAATCCATGCACCTCAGCCTCCCAAAGGCGCGGGATGACAGGCTGAGCCACCGAGCCCGGCTCATCTTCCCCAACTTTAAAATGTGAGGGAGCACACCCAGCTATCTAACAAAAGGGTGAAGGCCCAGACACAGAGGCTTCAAAAGCAGGACTCACTGGAGGCCATGTGAAGCTGGCCTGGACGTGTGACTACCTGTGTGGGTGACAGGCAGATGCAAGGAGGAGACCCTTTAAAAACACTGAGGTGACTGATGTCTGAAACGCCCCTACTGCACATCAGGTTCCTCTGGGTAAAGATACCATCCCACAGTAAAATGGCAGCCCCAGGACAGACTGGGCAGGGATGAGGGTATCGGAAAGTGAGGGAAGGAGAGAGAGTAAAGAACAGTGGCTGGAGGGTGTTTGAGCCCAGGAGTCTGAGGCTGTGGTGAGCCGTGATCCGTGATTGTGCCACAACACTCCAGCCTGGGTGACAGAGCGAGACCTTGGCTCAAAATAAATAAATAAGTGAATACAAGAGTGTGGTGTGGTCACCTGGAACTAAAGTGGAGTTGATCTATCAGGTCCCCCAATCGGCAAGGAGAAGAGACAGGGCCTGGCCTGCGCCTGCCCACACTCTCCTTAAGATACGTGCAGTACGCCTCTGCCCCCTCGGGGTCTTGACTGGGACGTGCACCGTTCGCTGAGCACACACAGCACCATGGTTCATACATCAGCGCGTGTGTCCTGCCATTCCTCTGTATTCGGCCATCAGGCTGCACAGGAGTGGGCAACGCAAAGCGGCCCTTCACCAGCACAGGCCGCTGGCATGGCACTGCTGGAGCGACAACAGGTGTTGAAGTGAGGGGGACAGGGAAGCAGCAGGCGGAAGAAAAAGCACCAAAGGCAAACATCACTCGTTTCATAATTTTGCCTGACCCTAGGCTTCACTATGTCTACAGCTCTATAACATCACTCACACCTCAGTGTGTGTCCTGATCACCTGAATCAAATGACTTGTCCCATGGCACTGTGAAGACAATCAGGATGGTTCACAAGGTAAATGGTACACGGCTCCTTTGACCATAAGCACAAGATCGGGGTAATCTAAGAACACAACTGACGTTGGCACAAAGAATCTATGTTCCTCCCCAAAATGCTGGATGATCACTCTGGATATTGTTACAGCACTAGCCAGAATATAAAAAACAGGTACGAAAGAAATAATTTTTTCCCAACCCCCCCAATTTTGATAGAAGAAATTGTAGAAGGGAAGAGAAAAAAAGTGAACAAAAAACATAATCAGGATCAAAGATGGAAGGAGATTCATTCCTTTGGTTCATAAGTTTCTTGTTTTAGGTAAAATAAAGTTGCCATCTGAGACTGGCACCGCATATGTAGTATGCTTCTGATTTCACCCATCGTCTGCACTTATGATAGATATAACATCAGCTATTCTTCAGCTTAACCACAAAACCATAAACAACTGTCTCAACGTACTGGAAAATTAATCATCAAAATGCTAAATAAGCATGATATTATTAGCTTCATTAAGCACACAAAACAAAGGCTGGAGGAGAAAACAGATTTCGGGAAGCACAACCTGCCTCTTTACTTATTCAGAATTGAGGAGGAAAAAGCATTTTCAACATATGCATACATAAACCCTTGAGATGCACCTTCTCATCAGCATCACTAATAACTTTAAAACAAAATCCCTAATGGGACAGCAATGCATCCAATGGGAAAGAACCAATATCTTCAGTTGTGATGTAACTGAATGAACCGACTGAACTGGGAGCAATCATATAATGCAGGAAAGAAAGACACCTATTCATTATTTGTGTGATCAGGCATTAGCAGGTCTTAAGTTTTATTTTAGATGCAGTGTGCCAAATCTGGAGAATAGAACATGAAGACAACTTCCAGGAGTACCGGGAGAGAAATGCTGTGTAAGCTCCAGAGAGAATTAACTGCCAGAAGTCCAAGTAAAGCAGAAGCTCAAGATGGCCCCAGGGACAGCAAGTCAAGCCCACAGGAATGCAAGGGCGCTGAGGCCTGCTTCTCCAGGGTCGATTCTGAGTTACGGCCATTCTCCTTCAGAAAATATGACATAAATCCTGGGTTCTGTCCACAGAAGCACCCAGGAGTTCTGGATGGCCCAGACACAGCAGCTACCAGGAGCTGGCACATCGCCAGGCCACAAAACCACAAACTGAACCTCAGTGCTGACTGGAGGGAGGGCACCAGTCTGGGCGCTGCAGAGAAAAGAATTAAGTCGACACCGTTTTCCACAACTGCAAGAAAATTAAAATCTGCCAGAGAAACGGCATTAAAATTAGCTGAGTAAACTGTTGCCCTGAATGACTAGGGGACTTGCTCAGCAAACATGGTTAATAACTTGAGGATGGAAGCTTAGGTTTCTTTCGGTAAATTGAGGAACCAAGTAATATCAAGATCACAGGTTACAGAGAGGCAGATTATATGTATTATACTTTGTTAACGCCAGATAACCTCTAAGAACTATGGCCAATTCCTTTTAAATTATCACCATCACCAATAATAATGAATATACTTCAAAATCTGTTTCTCAGCTGAACTTTTTATGCTCATGGGGAATAATATGATAAATTCCTCCATCTCCTGAAGGACAATAAAGTTTTCCCCAATATCTCCTAAATCATAAACCAGTAACATTTTAAGTTCCTAAAAGGAAAATAATGAAATCAAACATATCAGTATAACCCTCACCCTCTCAATAAGTCAGGTCTTCTTCTTATTTATTATTATAAAGATGACTTAGAATCTACTAGATGAGGACAGTGAAGCCTCCCTTGCCTTACCCCTTAGTCACAAAGCAGGAAGGAGATAGCACAGGGGTTAATAAGAATTTATAAGACAAAAGAGAAATAAGACACTCATTTCCTTCTCCCTGAAGTAAGCCACCTAGAACTGACACCTCAACACCTCCATCGGCATTAGTGCTACAACTTCCCTTCACAGCAAAGAAACAGGCTCATTTACCTCAGAACCCCTCAACAGCTATCAAATCCTATCCGTGAGCCACTGTATCGTGTTCCCATCTGAAAAACCAATTTTCTCACTTTTAATTGGGAGTAAGTATTGCACAAGCTCAAAGATTCTTTTCTTCCAGAAGAGAAGGGGACCATTTCATCCCCACACTTCTCATAAATCCTCCCTGTTCTTCAGTTTTGAAGGGGGAGGGGGAGAAGAGAGTGAGAGGAGAGAGGGAAGAAACCCTTACGTGCTGCAAAACCAAGGCTAGGCATGTACAGGGAATGCCCAGCAGATGTCACCATAGGAGTAAATATTAATTCTGGAAAAGAAAATGTTTGAGCCACAAACAAAACAGCTCCTCTGTCATTACCTTCTTTTGGCTTCTTCATACTGTAGGCTTAGCCTGACCTTTTCAGCTAAATTTGATCTACTTCTCACTCCAATCTGGTGAAAAACAAAAGGAAAAAAGCCAATTAACTCTGCTAATGAATTAAGTAAACTGCTTTTGTTTCTAGGAAGCAGAAGTAATTGAAATGCTAAAGAAGATGGTACTGAAATTGGGAAACACCAATTTAAAAAGGCACTTACTTTATAGTCTCAGTAGGGGCAAAACATTTCTTTCAATTCAAGCTTGCCTGTTCCTCAAAGATTTTAAAATCACTTTCCCCACACATTAAATTCAAGACAAAAAATATCAGGAAATGTGTCTGGTATCTAAGAGTTTATGAAGGGTGAATAGGTCAATAAAATTCATGAACTAGAACTAATTTCTTCCCCTTTACGAACAAAAATTTCCATCATTTAGCTTTCAACTGTATAAAGTATAAACTAAAACACTTCAAAAATTAATTTTCCAACAGGTAAGCCCTACTGCTGATCTCTACCTGTTTTACTTTCATAGCACATATTTCAAAGTAGCATAAGAGAATATGAAAATAACTGGCAACTTATTAAAAAGCAAATACTTGCTATTGGCATCCCAAAAGGGAAAAGCTGAAATAGTGAATGATAGCCAAGCCCCATTTAGTATTTTAAATGTCAAATATAAATCACAAATTAAGTAATATAATCAACTTTGGATTTACAAAAACAAATTTTCTTGTTATTTTTAAAAGGCATACATTTCTGTTTCTCATTAGCCTAATGTTTATTTGAAAGGACCATTTACATTTCTAAGACTCTAAATGTAATAGGAAAAAGTTAAATTCTCCTGTGTCTCCAGCCTTTCAATGGTGTCTCTAAAGAAATACAACATGAGAAAGTTGGAACAAAACTATTCATATGGACAAATCCTGGTGTGCTTGGCACCTAGACAAAGAAGATAAGGCTGTGATTATTAAAACTAATCTTACAAGAATGAAACACTGACAGCACACAGCCAGCATCCAAACTACATATAGCTCCTCTTCCAGCTCACCATCCATACTGCAATTAAAGTCCTTCAAGGACAGCACTGGGACAACTCTTCAACACAGGTAACTTACATCTCCGGAAATGCTTGTTTGTGACCCTGCATCAAGGGTCTGTCTGGAGAGAGATAAATGAGAATTCACAGGACTGGATCTCAAATCTGGCTCAGATTTGCCAATGTTCTGATCCAAATTAAACCGCTCCTGCAGCTTAGCAAGACTCTGTTTAGAAAACACAAATATTTCATAAAGTTTAAATATGAAGAGAGCAACCTCTTCCTACCAGGTCAAACTAAAAGGTAAGAGCTATTCTCAATGGAAAAAACAATTATTTTAGTAGGTACTTACCACTTAATAGAAATGAAAAAATAAGAGTAGAATATAATTTTGCACATATGCACATGTAACTTTGGAAGTACATGAGATCATATTAAACAGTTGTCTTATCTTTCCCAAGATAAAATTTTCCTACGAATAATGGTATCATTATAAGTAATATATGTATTTTTTGTTTTAAAAATTTCATTAAGAAGTCTCTACTTCAAAAGGAACCCACTCACTTTATGTAACAGAAATCATGGAAACACAATATTTATAATGTAATCTCTCATTTTAGATACAGTAAGACAACTTCCTACTTTGAAGACTTCTATGATCATGCTATGGTACATCTGGACAGAATCCAGGAGATTACACAGCTCACATCCATGTCAGAAATTAGGAAACTGAGGCCTAGGAGCTGCTTAGGAGTGCCACAGGCCTCAGTCGAGTCCATCTGTCTGTCTAATGCATGGCACTGCCTGTGGTAACATTCTTGGTTTAGTAAAGAGAATAAGCAATAGGAAACATGCCTGCTGCGGGCACCAAGGTTTAACATGCTGGGTTTTCTTTAAATGGAGAAGTAAGTGGAAGTCTTAAAAAGACAGATATAATGAATTGCTAAAAAAGCAAGCCTTGAAGTAATACTAATAAAAATAGTAAGAAACCTTTATTATCCATTTCAAGAAGAGCCAGTATAACCCTGATATTTAAAATTTTCATACGGAATTAGAAATATCAGAATTGTGGTACTTGTATTTTTACCTAATCATCTCTTTTTTCTTTCACAGGGATATGTATACAAAATGTGTATGTAAGAGGATAAAACTTAAACGGCCAACTCAAATAATATATTATAGCAAAGAACAACAAAAAAAAGCCTTTAGTGACTTTGGGCAAGTCTTTTCTATTCTTTCATCTATAAAGTGAAAAAATTAGTATCTTTTAATCACAATTATCTGTGATGACAATACATTCAATCAATTTAGCAAGTTGTGACCAGAATGGTCTTTTAAAATAGAATACAAGATACTAGAAAATAAAATCAGAACATACCAGTATTCAGAGTAGGCACATTTCTGTGAAATTCATTTCAACAGTGTGTGTGTGCTTGTGTATCTATAAGTACACATAATTGTGGTACTGGGCTTTGATGTAAAATATATTTTTACTGTGGTAAAAGAGGTTTGGAAATCACAGAAGATATCTAAAGTTCCAGTTCTACTGGCAATCTCTTTATCTACTAATTAATTATTCTTCTATGTACTTTAATAATTGAAAAGGAATCTAATCTTTTAATTTAATCTGGCCCGCATATGAATCCAAAGTTTACAGGAAAAATAAAAGATGACCTGAAATTGTTGAATTATAAGGTTCCAATATAAAATAGTTCAAGTTTTATTAACTTTTAAAAAATAACCTATTGTATGTATTTCAGAAATTACTAATGCAATCAGCAGGATAGTGTGGAACAAAAATAAGTATATATACTTAAGTCATATATGTGCTATACGTGTGTTAAAATCAAATAAACCCAGACTGCCTAGGTTTGAACCACAGTCTTGCTACTTACCAACTGTATGACTTTAAGTATCTTATTTAGTTTTTCTGTGCTACAATTTTCCTGTTTGTAAGCTGAAGGTAATAACAGTGCCCCACCTTTAGGATTAACTGTGAGTATTAAATGAACTTATATGCAAGGCAGTTAGTAGAGTGTGTGGTACAAAGTCAGTACTTGTAAGTATTTGCTATTATTACTGTTGTCTTTTCTATTAGATCTCTTCCTGCAAGTTATCTCAAAATTCCCAAAATGCAAAATATTTCTCTATATTCAACTAACATTTCTGAAACTAATATGAAGGAGTTAAATACAGTATTTGAATGTAGCAGTTCTATTAAGAATGTAAACATCACCACTGGCTCTAACATTTTCTCCAAGATACACACTAAATTCTTACTCAGCTAGGTAAAGAATTCCAAATATCTGAAATAAGAATTCTCAGTGTTTAGGATAATTATGGGATGGAGGGAAGGGAAAAGGAGGAAGATACCCTTAAAATTTTTTTGGCTATATCTGATAAGTATATATATGCAGACCAATGATCACTGAATGGATGGATGTTTTGTTTTTTCTACACACAAGGCTGGATCATTGAGAGTTAAGACCCCTAGCTTAAGAACTGCACAGGTTTGGTAAGGGGTTCTTCTGCCATTAGCAGATTTGCCATGTTAACTGGTTAGGCGTCCCCTAGCTGGGTCAACAGTCCCTGAGCCTCTGCCTTGGCTAGCAGCTCAGAATCACAAGAGTCGGAAAGCTTTTCTCATATAGCCTCACCAAGAAAAGGCACACCTTCCACCTACTGATGGTGAGTGATGTATCTTTTATGTACCTTGGGCTGAGAACCAGTGCTTTAGAGATCCTGTTTATCTAGGTCCTACATGAAGTTTTCAGTGAGTTTCAAGGTGCACCAAGACGCTAATCTCCTCCTATGAACTCCAGGATCCGCCACCCACTATCTCAGATGACATCCAAAGGCAGTTTTCAACGCAGCATACCAGACACTTGGAGTCAATCTGCTCTCCTCCAAGGCAGTAGGCTGCCCTAGTGCCCGCAACCATCTCTCATGGGGCCCATTCTGCACAAACAGGGGAGAGGACGCAAAGGGCCATCCAGACTCTGAGGGAGTCTTCTGCCTAAGCAGAGTTTCTGCGGCCTCAGAAGGCAGAAGTTCGACTTAACAAAATGTTTAATAACGTACCTGCATCAGATCTTGTTTTTCTTTTTCTCCTGAGTTAATAGCCTTTCTGATAGATTTCAGTTCAGTTAGAATGGCTTTGGCTTCACTAAGTTCATACCCACTCTGGCCTCCAGACATTTTTTTATCAATTCTGTTAAAAGATACATATACACACACACAAAAACACAAAATGAAAGAAAGAAAAATCAAAGAATGACAGAGTACAAGTTAAACACACAGTAGGAATTGGTTTTTGAATTATCTTAGTTGGCTGATTATTTACTTCTTGACTCTCATTGCCAGCAATCATCTTTTCAGGCTGATTGTTTCTCCATTCCACTTCATACCCAGCCCATTTCTGATCACTTTCAGGTTCACATAAATACATGTCTTTTTGTACTCTGTCTGTTTGGATGCTCCCACTACTGGCTGAACACAAACCTCCAGTACTGATCTTGGTCTCCACCCTGAGAAACTTAAATGGCCATATCAAATAATATAGTATAGAAAAAGAACAACAACAAAAAAGCCTTTAGTGACTTTGGGCGAGTCTTTTCTATTCTTTCATCTGTAACATGAAAAAAATTAGTGTCTTTCAATCACAAAAACAAAACATCCATCCATTCTGTGATCACTGTTCTGAATATATAATATACTTATCAGATATAGCCAAAAATTTTTTAAGGGTATCTCTTCCTCCTCTTCCCTTCCCTCCATCCCATAATTATCCCAAGCACTGAGAATTCTTATTTCAGATATTTGGAATTCTTTACCTAGCTGAGTAAGAATTTAGTCTGTATCTTGGAGAAAATTTTAGAGCCAGTGGTGATGTCTACATTCTTAATAAAACTGCTATATTTAAATACCGTATTTAACTCCTTCATTCACTATTTCAGCTTCTCCCTTTTGGGACGCCATTAGCAAGTATTTGCTTTTTAATAAGTTGCCAGTACAGAAGAACAGAGATGCCAGTAAACTGCCACCTAATTTTATGGAATATTTTGTCATAATGCCTGTGCAAAACCTAGCATAGGGCCTGCAGCTTGGTAGGTCTTTATAATAAATAATATTATTATTCAATAAATAAATATTATTAAATAAGTAAATTATTATTTATACTAATGAGTATCCTACAATATTTCAAGTGTGTGGTCAGTTTCTTATTTCTTTTATAAATATATACATAATATTTATTCTGTTTTTATGAAAGTTATGAGTCAAGACAAAACTGCTTATTTTGCTGAATGAGTTCAAATTTAAGAATAAGGCAGAAGGCTCCATATGTTCATTTGTTAACTCGTACTGAACAAAGAGTTTTTCAATAAGCTAATTAATTACCTCTGTAGATCTGCTTACCAAATGTCCATATAGGTCACATCATCACAAGCTAGGGGATTTCACGGCACCTAATTCTGTATGTTTGAAGGACCCAACAAAATTACCCAATTATTTTCTACAAAGCGCTTAACATTCTCTTCATGATCACTCTCCTGGTTCTCCCCAGCTACCTATGCTATCCAGGATTTGTTATGAATACAACATAGGTTCTCCTTGCACGGTGTATGGTTATGCCTCTCTGCCCCATCAGTCAACAGTCCTAATGCGTATCTTGAACATATTTTTGGTCTTATCCACAATCTCCAAAGAAATGATACCTACTAAATCGGAGAAAACAGACCCTGAGTTCATTTGACTTAAAAGATTTAATAATTAATATTTATCTTTCAATGTGAACAGTATAACTTGAAAAAAACAAAGCAGCCGGGCATAGTGGCTCACAACTATAATCCCAGCACTTTGGGAGGCCAAGGGAGGAGGATTACTTGAGCCCAGGAGTTCAAGACTAGCATGGGCAACATAGCAATACTTCATCTCTACAAAAAACTTAGTTGGGCATGGTGGCATTTACCTGTAGCCCTTAATTACTCAAGAGACTGAGGTGGGAGAATCACTTGAGTCCAGAAAGTCAAGGCTGTGGTGAGCCATGATCAAGCCACTGCACCCTAACTCAAAAAAAAAAAAAGAAAAAGCAAAACAATACCATCTTAATCACCCTTACAAACAAAGTTTACTCAAACAAGTATAGTTTTAGATAACATATTTTCCCAAATACTAATTCAGCAAATATCTTTTGCTACTGAACAAGCAACTAAAGTCTTAAAGAATCTAAGAAAATACACTTGATCATAAAGTCACTTGATAATAAAGTACAACCAACCAAGTCACAGATTACACACACACACACACACACACACACACACACACACAGTAGTATGTAGTCACATTTCTTCCAAATGAAGAAACCAAGGCCAGAAAGTCTATGCAAATGTAGCCCCTAAATTGCATAGACGCTTAGCTAGTGGGGTAACTATTTTAAATGACAGATTCAGGCTTGGGGCTCATTTGATTTATGCATAAAATAAGTGATGAGAACAGTGAGGTACTCTGAATATTGGTTAATTCCATTTATTTGGAAAGGAATTTATCAATGAGATTTCTGGCTCCACCAACTTAGCTGAGGCAATAGCTTATTAAACAAAACAAATGCTATTTTTAAATACAGCATTTCAGCATTTTCAAATGCAACACTTTTAACCAAAAAAACCCCCCAAAACTGCAAGATTTCATAAAATAGCTAGTAATACAGGTATCTGAAACTGTGCCAAAGTAATTTCTTCCCATTTGTGTAAAATCTTCAGAATTTAATTATAAAACAAATCTGTAATTCCGAAATAAACTTTATCATTTGAAAATAAAAGCAGGAAAGCTGTTTTTAGAAATAAACTTTAACATTTAAAGGTAAAAGCAAGACTGGTTTAAAACTCCTAATTTAAATGTCAGAGAACTTTAAAAACAGATTAAAATTTCTTAGCTATCCACTGCCCAACAGAATGCTCAATATTACTCACATGCTATCTTAACTCCGCCTTCGTCGTGGAGAGCCTTTTCGTCTTTCTATTCTTCCTCCTTTGAGCCTCTCGGGACGCTGTAAATCCTGTCTTGCTTTCCCCCCCCACTGCCGTGTGTCTTCTTTTTCTCCTCTACTTTTCATTTCCCTCTCTTTGTCTCTTTTGACCCCAACTCACCACAAAATAAAACAAAATATGAGCATCATATTTTCTTAAAAACTTATTGGAGGTTCTTGACTTGTGTGTACCCAATGATTAATTTTACCCTATATCTTACTTTCTTCTGAAAGAGGAAAGATTTTATTTTATATGCCTTCTCTGGACAATGTATACCCTGAGATCCAAACTTTCATAGAATCTGTATATGGCTCATGGCTTGCTGGGTATTTCATCATGCCCCACTTTCCAATTTTCAGTGCACACCAGAGACAGCAAATGGAAATATGCATCTTCCTAGCATCCATTAACACATACATGCTACATTATTGCTTAGGCCAAAGTCAAATTTGGGACCCCAAATTGAAATGAATAACGTAGAAAACAAAACTATATTGTTTACCCAGCATAAAACTATTGTACCAAATAAAATGAAAACTCAAGTTTAAATTACATTATTATTCCAGATTCAACAAAAATATTCCATTTTATTATAAATAAATGAAGAAGTTACAAAGGCCTACAATGAGATTCAATTTAAATCTTTTCTTGAAAAGTATTTTCTTTGAGCAGTGTTTTGTAGTTTTCGATGTAAAGGTCTTCCACATTTCTGGTTAGGAAGAGGTATTTCATGCCAAGGTGTTTCCTTTTTTGTGTGACTAGAATATACCTACCTGGAGGAACTCAAATCACTCTATAAAAAAGACACCTGGCACACATATGTTTATTGCAGCATTATTCACAATAGCAAGAACATGGAACCAACTGTGCTGCCCATTGAAAGAAGACTGGATGAAAAACGTGGTACATATGCATGATGGACTATTAAGCAGTCATAAAGAAGGACAAAATCATGAACTTCACAGCAACCTGGATGGACTTAAAGTCTATAATACTGAGCGATATATAACAGGAACAAAAGAATTGAGTATCACATGTTCTCACTCATAAGTGGATCTTGAACAATTATCGTAATACTTTAAGAAAATGATTGGCAGTAGTGGGAATGGCGGGGGGGGTGTGCGGGGGGGAAGGATGCGGGATTGGCAGTAGTGGGGAATCTGCCTGGGGCAGGGCACGCCTCATCAACAAGGGTACCTACATAATGAACATTTGTATACCTATCACTGAAAGGTACCCCAAATCTTTAAAATAAAAAAAAATAAAGGAAAGTATTTTCTGTCACAGCCACAGTTACAAGTCCCTTTATAGTGTCAGGAATGTGGTTTCTTAAAATGTCTGGTCTCTGGGCTCAACAGTTTATCATCCAATGTGTTAGTAATACAGTGATTAACAGTAGAATACAAACAGCTTTATTTTGGCTAGTTACGATAAATAGGAGAGGTCACTAAAGTTAGCATAGATTTCTGCTTTTGGTTCAAGGGATTAGAATCACTGCAAGAGAACGCCTGAATTTCTACAACAAATGCCTATTGTTTTCTTGTGGAATGTTATTGACAGATTCTTAAACATGCCTTAGATTCCTATAAAAATTGCTTGCAAGCAAACTGCTTTGAAACAATACAGCATTGTTACATCAACATAACAAAAACATCAAGTATGGCTAACCTTTAATCCTGGATGGTGACATGATTTCATGTGCCTTAAAAATGTTTAACATACAGCTAAACATTTTTTCTGACATTCTTCAAAGTTTGTTCTCTCTCTCCATCCCTACCATAAAGCCCTGCTTTATGGTGATAAACAACTACTAAGCCACATATTCATGTCAGTCCAGGTCTGCTTGGTTCTTAGGGATGCTCTGCAACCAGATGTGGCTCTTAGAACATGGCTGTCCTTGAGAACCACCTGGGGTCTCATAAAATATACTTGGGGTGGAGACCAGAAACCGATATACTTTTTAAAAGAGCTCCCAGATTATTATAATATGTAGTGCGATTTGAAAACCACTAGGATAGGAGAATCAGAAAGAATATCACGGTCATGGTTACATGAGGCGAGCAGGCTAAAAAGGAGACTGAGCCATAAAAGCAAATGTCTGAAATTAAAGTCACATTCCTGACTGGTGGTCAAGAGCACTTGGGTATCCCAAGATACAATTCATCATCAAAACAAACAGAACAATTGGCTTATGTCTGTCTGACCAGTGACACACAGGATCTCTAAAGGGGCAATGCTCTTCTGCCTGGATTGTTCCAAATTTCTTGCGAACAGAAGGCGGAATTGGAACAAAGCTGGGTACTTTCTACAGAGGCGGCACCCAAGACCAGCATGGCATTCCTGGGGTGATACTGAGAGAGATGCCGGGAAGAACAAGAAACCTGCCCAAATGTGAAAACTGACCAGGAACACCCCCGGATACACTGCACTGCACTCGGTGGCACCAAGCAAGAGGGAAGTGAAAAGCAGGTGGATGCCTTTTAGAGTGACACTCGCCATCCTCTCCATGTAAGGTGGGGACTACAGGATTTGAAAGTCTCAAGTGTGTTTGCCATGGTTGGGTATCCTGAGCTTCACCAGCAGGGAGAACAGTGACTTCGGGGCTGGAATGAGGAGGAGATTTCCAGATTCTGTGACCCTCTGTCATCTCCATTTTCATTCAGCCTGGCCCATCCTAAAGCTGTGCCACTGGCCCCCAGACTTCAGCACTGAGCTGGAAAGGGCAGAAGGAACACAGGAAGCAAGAAGCAGGTTCCAGCTCCTTTGCTGACAATCCTGACTTGCTCCTTTCCCCCTGCAAACTGTCAGGGTTAGCTTCTAAGTCACCCCTAGGGCTGACAGAGAGACACCTCCACCAGAGGTCCCAGAGCAGCTGCGGGGTCAAGTGCAGCCCACGCAGTCCAGTCTTCAGAGCAGCATGTGAAGAGGCACTTCTGTGCCTGTTCTTAGCTATGTACCACAATCTTAGAGGGACCCGGGAGACAAAGTTTAAGTTTTTCACTTTGGCTTCTTTGGCTCTCCAATGATTAATAAAAACCTTTCTCAAGTTTTTTGTCTGTTGGTTGATTGTTTTGTTGTTTTTTGGTGTAAAGCTCTGAGCTTTTCACTTTATGTTTCTTTGAAAACCTTCTTACGTAATCTGTACCTCTATTTTGTTTGTTTTAGTTAGTGAGCTTATTCTAAAGTTGATTTGGTATTTTTATACTCACTGTTGCAATGTCTCAAAGCCTTGTTCTTTATACAGCAGTTCTTGCTTCATCTGTGAGAGTTCTCTCTTCAGCTTTTTAACCTTTTATGAGAAATCAATGTAAATATTAATGTTTGTAAATAATTAGCAACATAGTACATTGTTTTAAAAGATAATAAACTAAAGAGAGTAAACTATTAAACACATAAGTAAAGCCACTAGTTTAAGTAACATTCACTTTACAAGTTTCTCCTTCACATAAATGCTGTGGAAGGTGTACGAATTATGTTTAAATTATCAATGATATATATGAATACCACTATGGACCTCAGTTTATTTTAGTTAGTTATGTTTAAGTTATCCGTGGTAATTCCAGGGAGCTGGACATCATCACGGCCCCAGAGAGTAAAAGGCCAGAGTGAGAGCTGCAAGTCACGGCATGTCTAAATCCCAAAGCGCGTCTCCTTCTTTCACTCCCTACCCTTTGGGACACGGGCCACCCCTGTATTCCTAGGACATGCCCGGCCATTCCCTCTGCCTGAAGAGCTCTTCCCCAGTTCTCCCGTGGTTGACTCCTTGTCAACTCTGGCACTAGGCTCAAATGTTACCTTTTCAAACAGAACTTCTCTAACTCCCTACAACTGCCATAACTCCATTTTACTTAGATCAAAATGCTTTCCAAGAGGTGAACCTTTCCATGTACTTGTTTACTGTCTGCCCTCCATGGGAAAGTAAGCTTTACCCCACCAGCTGTATCCCAGGCATCTAGAACAGTGCTAGTAAACAGCAGAAGATTGATAAATAGTTGTTGTCAAACTGATAAAAATATTTTTTTCCTGTTGCTAAATATATTCTTTGGTAATAACAATTCTAAAATTTCACAGATCAGAAAACTAGCACATGCTTCTATTGGTCTATTAGTCATGAACTAGTAGAAGTCTTCTTATAGGGGTTAGAAACTTATTTCCATACATTATAGACCTAAGGGGTTTTTTTTGGTTTGTTTTTGGTTTTTTGGGAGTCAAGAATCTCACTCTGTTGCCCAGGCTGGAGTGCAGGCATGCTCATGGCCACCGCTGCCTTGACCTGCTGGGCTCAGGCGGTCTCCGAAGTAGCTGGAACTACAAGCAAGCACCACCACACCCAGCTAATTGATTTATTGTAGAGACGGGGCATCACTAAGTTGCCCAGGCTGGTCTCGAATTCCTGGGCTCTCACCTCCACCTCCCGAAGTGCTGGGATTACAGGTTTGAGCCACTGCACCCAGCCATAGCCTTAAGTTGTAAACGCATTCTGTTATGCACTAGTTTAGTGTGCTTTTGAACTTTTATTGTCGATTTATTTTACTCATTCCACAAATATTTACTGACTCTCCACTATGTGTCAGGTGTCAGGGATCTTACAGAAAATGGAGGAGCCAATGATTGGCCAACGAAGTATATCTTTCCAATGATCAGAGGTGCACTAAAGGACAAGTTCAGGATATTTAGAGACGTACAAAGGGGATGGGACCTAATTTAGTCTAAGGGATTGAATAAAGCCAATCTGAGGAAATAATGTGTAAGTTGGGAGAGAAGGTTAGCAAGGGTTAGGGGATCCTCAAAATCCTCAGGAGGCAGAGGGACTCAACAAAGTTCTGGAATGTAAAGAATGCTGCCATTGCTGGGTTAGAGGGTGAACGTGGCATAAGATAGAACTGGAGGGGACTGATTATGCAGAGTCTTGATGCTATGTTAAGGGTTTCTAAATCTTACCCTAAGAATAATAAGAATCAAGGAGGGATTTTAAAGCAGTATCTGCTTTATGATTTTAAATAATCACTGTTATAACTTTGTGGTGATTGGACCAGAAGGCAAACACTGTGAGTTGGGAGTGTCCAGAGGATATTTTGGAGGTGGAATCAACAGGACTTGGTGACAAACTCAATATGAAGGATGAAGGAGAAGATGTGACCAGGATCACTTCAGGATCTTGGCTTGGTAGCTGGGTAGATGAAAGTGCTTTCCTGGAGAATGGGACAATATCTGGGGGGAAAGATCAGGGATTTTCTTTAAGACACTTATTTCTGTGATACCCATGAGACTTAAAAGGCAATTAGAATATGCAGACTTGATATTCAGAAGTGTCTGGACTACAGATATACAATGAGAGTCACTGGCATAAAGATGGTATTTCAGATGCTTGAGAATAAATGAGATCACCTATAGAGGTATGTATTGAAAAGAAGAGAGTTCAGGAACAAGCCTAAGGCATCTTCATTATCCAACCAGTCTATTAGAGGAAGAGACACAATATACTGTGAAGTAGTAAGAGAAGAAGGAGGAAAGAAGAGAGCACCCTGGAAATTCAGAGAAAAACATTAAGAGGAACACTAAGTATTAGGAGGAACAAAATGAAAAGGACAAAAGCTGTGTAATACTTATGTTTGTATAACTTAAGCCACAGTACTTTGGACAAAGTAGGTATTCAATAATGTATCTGCTGAGTTTATCTAAATATTTAACAGTTTGTGCCTGTAGGCACTTGTATTTTACTGGGGAAAAGAAATACAAATAATTATATTTCCAGGCCCAATTTATAACTAAAAAGAGAGATATAAACAATGCTATTAGAATTCAAAGGTGGAAAGGATTACTTATGGCTTAGGGATGCGGACCCACCTCTTGGAGAAGAAGATGCCTAACCTGGATTGTGAAGGTGCTGTAATATGGATGAAAAGCAACACACTCATTCACATATATCACAAGGACATTCCTGTTTTAGGGTTAGACTACTGTCATGTCAAAAGAGCCATCAGTAATCAATAGCTCATTCCACATATACTTCTATTTCAGACAGCATTCTCAAGTGTTTGTTGTTTTTTTTCTCGCCAAAAAGACACTTTTATCTTGAAAAAGGAAAAAAAAATAGTTAATCCAAAAATCAATAGCAACTCAAATATCTGGGCTGAAACCAATCTTTACCTCTGAAAACACAGCTGATAAAAACAATGGTGATATTAAGCCCACATAGAAAAACTGAATTAAGGCACTCCCACATTCTGTACAGCATGATTCATAATAGCTTAGATGTGGAAATAATCTAAACGTCCATTGATAGAGGAATGGATAAAAAAAATGTAGCATATACACACAATGGAATCTTATTCAGTCTTTAAAAAGAAGAAAACTCTGCAATATGTGACATGAATGAACACTGAGGACACAATGCTAACTAAAACAAGTCAGTCACAGAAGGGTAAATACTGCATAATACCACTTATATGAAATACCTAAGAGCAAAGAAGGAGAAAGAACTCATGGAAGCAGAAAGTAGAATCGTGGCTGCCAGGGACTGGCGTGTGGAGGAAAGGCCAAGTTGTTCAAGGGCGTAAAGTCCCAGTTATGCAAGATGAAAATTCTAGAGGTCTGCTGTGCAACATTGTGTTTATGGTTAAATATATGATACTATACACTTAAAAATCTGTTAAGAAAGTAGATCTCATGTTAAGTGTTATTATGACAATAAGTAAAAACTGAAATTTAAAAAAATCTAAAACTAACTTCTGACAAACTTGGACTCTCCTCTGGGTGATGTAAGTGAGCTATTATTATGTGTTGAGTGACAATCATACACGAAGTTAACCTGTGCTTTCTTTTCTTCCACATTATTTAGTTTACCAGCTGTAAGCTACTGTTTTATTTAGATTACTGAGTTCCCAAATATTGATGTTACATTTTATTAACCATGAAAAAGTTTGCTATTGTACTGACAAATGTAAGAGACATTATATCTAACTTTTTTTGGTTTTACAAGTATTGTCGTGATTAGTAATTCAACAACCTTTCTTCTCTGGAAACATTTGGCATTTCATTTTAGCTACTGAAGGATCAGTGTTTCTACTCTCCCATTCTCTAACCTACCCTAGAATGTAGGTAGCAAAATATAAAAACAAATATCCTCAGATCACAGCTAGAGGATTAAGTCAATACTGACCTGCAAGCTTAGTACAACATACACTCTACTAGAAAGCAAAAGTAGGAACTAAATGCATGAGCACTTTTTATGTATTTCAGATGCTGTGTTAATACAATAAACATTGGAACTTATTTTTCAAATCCTTACTTTCAATCCTTAAAATTACTCTGCCAGGTAGACTTTTAATTCTCACTTTAGAGGTGAGAAATCAAAGAGCTAAAGAGAAAAAGTAAGTCTCCTGAAGGTTACAACGAAACCACAGTCTAGAACTCAGGGGAACTTAAAAAAAATACTATTATAAAAGTTTTAGTTATTAATGGCAGGATGACACATGTAAAAATCAAAGGCAAACTAGAATTGTAGCAAAATGACCTAAATAAAATCTATGACCCTTATTCTAGCTTAGAAACACTATTATTCCTAGATCCCACCTGAATGGAAGACATGGATAGCCCACAAGTCCCAGAGCCTGTGTTTTCTCTTATATTACTCAACGTTCTGCAGCTGTAGTCAACATCTCATGTTATAGACCTATTTCTATGGAATCAGATTTCACAACCCAAAGTACTCAATTGGAGGGAAGAGACCCATGACTTTTGCACATTTCCTGCTGTCTATACTGACTATACTAAGGCAACTGACATTTTAAGTTGATTTCAAAGTTATTTCTGAAAACCAGGAAGACGCTGTGATTAAATGTGATAAGTATGACTGGAAACCACAGAGCTTCTTACCACCTCTTACAATCCTAGTGTAATAAGTTTTATTTTAAAAGAAGGACTAAGAAGAAGATGACAACGAAGGAAAAGCAAATTCCAGAAGCCTGTAGACCTTAGAAGAATCATAAGACAGGCAGGTTTCAAAAGTTTGCCCTAAAAGTGAATGTTGCAACATTAAAGTTATAACGAGCAAAATGGTATTTTACTAATGACCACCTTCCCTTTTCACCATTTTCTCCATTGTCTTGAAGGGAGCTCCTTAAGCAAGCCAATAAAGGGCAACTGTCAACTTGCTTCCTCTGGAAATCTTTCTCTTGACTACCACACTTCCACCTTACTAAAAATCCTTACCACTCTGTTTCCTTTCTAAAGCCATCCTAAAGAAAATGAGAAGTCAGTTACAGATAGGCAAAGAATTAAAAGCAAAAAGATTTTCAACTTTCCTAAAGAATAGAGGAAAACAGGATCCCAGATGCTGCTAGAACCATTTATGATGACTAATAAATGGATTCTATCATCAGAAACAAGATAGTTAAATGCAAATTTATTTTAAAACTTTTGTTTAAACAATAAAAAGGAAATAAAAGCCGATGCGAATAAATATGTAAAACATTTATAAAATATATTATCTTAAGACACAAATAATCAATAAAAATATGGAAGGTTGATGCTAGATCTCCACAAATAATTAAATCAGCAAGTTACCACATGATACAATAATTCCAATTCAAGGCATATACTCAAGAGAAATGAAAATACATGTCCACACAAAAACTTATACAGTGTTCACAGCAGCATTATTCATAATAGAAAAATGTGGCAACAACCTAAATATCCACCAATTGATGAATGGATAAATAAAATCTGGTAAATCTGTATAAAAAAATATTATTTGACAGTAAAAAGGAATGAAGTACTAACACATGCTTCAACATGGAAAAGGCTTGAAAACATTATGCTAAATGAAAAAGCCAGTCACAAAGAATCATATACTGTATAATTCTGCTTATATAAAATATCAATAACAGGGACATCTAGAGAGAGAAAACAGTGGTTGTTTGAGACTTGGGGTGGAGGAGGGAGTGTGTGGGTGGAGAGTAACTGCTATGGGTACAGGGTTCCCTTGGGGGCAACCAGGTTCTACAATTAGAGTATGATACCCAGTGCATAACTATGAATATACTAAAAACCAATACATTGTACATTGTAGATGAGTGAACTGTATGATAAATAGATTACTTCTCAATGAGGCTATTACTTTGTAATAAAATGACAAATGGAAATACAAAAGGTAGAACATCACATTTAAAACATCACCTTTAACAAAGACAAAATTGAAAGCCATGCTGTCATTAAATACCAATTAAACTAATTAAACTAGTGAAAAAGTGTATAAAAAGGATACAAACATGGTCAAATAGCTATCTCAGATCCGCATCCAAAGCCTTAAGTGATTTGAAGGGCCTACATGTGCCCTTGGCCTTCCTTTCATCGCCTAGATTAACAACTCTCTCTCTTCCTCCCTCACTACTCTTCTGCTTTCTCCCTCCTTCCACTGTGGCCAATTTGACTTCGCTGTACCTTGAAGATGCCACACCTTTTCCTATATCAAGACTTTTACACTGACTCTTCCTCAGCTAACTTCTTCACCACCTCAATACAGTCTTTGATCAAATGTCACTTTCTTAGTGAAACTTCCCCGAATGTCTATTAAAACTGCAATCAAGTCAGATACGGTGGCACGTATCTGAAGCCCAAGCTACTCAGGAAGCTGAGGAGAGAGGATGGATGGCTTGAGCCCAGAGGTTTGAGTTCTCCCTGGGTAACAGAGCAAGACCTCCTTATCAAAAAGCAAACAAAAAATCTTGCAATCAGCACTTTCTTCAGTCCCTGAATATCGCTTATTCCCAGGAACTGATATTTTAAAAACATGAATAGAAGTTGAATTTATCAAAATGCTTTCTCTGTATCTTTTGGAATAATTAATAATTTCACTTCACTGTTAATATAATAAAGAATTTTAAAATTCTAAATTATTCCACATTCCAAGAATAATATACATTCCTAGGATAAGGCCATATTGGCTATGATATATTATTTTTAAATTTTGCCGTACTTAGTTTACCAATATTGTTTGTGATTTTGCTTTTATGCATATGAATATGGCTGGCTTACACTGTTTTAAATATATAATCTTACCAGAATTTAGTGTTAAAGATATGCTAGCCGAATTCTGAGTGTTCCTCTGGACTTTAGTAATAGGGTTATTCAAAATTTTTCTTTCATCTTGAATCAGTTTGGGACAATAATATTTTAATAGGAAGTTAGTCATTTCACTTCCTAAAATGTAATAATATAAATTTTCTCATAATGTCTTATCTCTCTTTTATTTTCTTTTTAAATGTCTTATTTCTTAAGCATCTGTATTTTATCTGCCTTCATTCCTTGTACTTTTTTACTTGTACCTTTTCTCTTACTTTTAAGTCAATCCTGACAGACATCCGTCAATTTTATTACTTTCAAAAAACCAAATTTTGCTTTTGTTGATCGTCTCTATCACACCCATGTTTTTCATGTCAATAATTTCTACTTTAACTTTATTTCCCTCCTTCTACTCTCTCTGGATTTATTCTGTTGTTGAATGTATTGCTCATTAATTTTAAAACTTTCTTCTTTTCTAGAATATGCATTTAAGATTTTTAGTTTTTTCTCTCTCATACTACACTATTAACTAAACTATAGGCTTTTTTGGATTTCCCCAGTTTTTTCACCATGGTCTTTTTTTACTGAAGTCCAGCTTGAACACCATAGTGAGACTCGGACATCTCTTAAAAAGCAACAGGAAACCACATTGTACTCAGTTGTCAAGTCTCATTAGTCATCTCCAGTCTGTGGCAGTTCCTTACTCCTTTTCTTGTCTTCGGTAACCTATTCATTTTTGAAGAGCACTAGTCAGATGTTTTGTAAAGTGTACCCTTAACTTAGGTTTGCTTGATACTTTCTCATAATTAGATTGAGATTATAGATATTAGAAAAAAATACCACAGAGGTTATGTGTCCTCATCAAATAATATCTGAATACATGCTGTCAACATGATACATCACTGGTGAAGTCAACCTTAATCAAGCGGTTATAGTAGAATTTACCAAATTTCTTCACTGTAAATTAACTATTTTTTCCTTTCCATACTCATCCGTCAGGAGAGACTGACTGTGTCTAGTCCATACTCAAGAAGTATCAAAAAATTAGTGGATGTGTGAAAACCACGAGAGTTAAGTAATACATATTTGAGAGAGTTACTTTGAAGCTATGCAAATATCCTGTTTTTCAAAGTTTTACTCACTAATTTTAACAAAGAGCATTCATGCATGTATGACCCATTATTATTTAGAAGTATATGGTTCTAGACTTTCCAAATTATGAAGTTAAGTATTTTTTAAACTTAGAAATATAACATACATACTAAAAAGAAAAAAAAAACTTTAACAATACCACCCAATGAATGACTCCAAAGTAAAAACACCCATGTAATGGCCAACATTTGAACAAACAATGCATTATCAGAATCCCAGAAGCCATTCCTGCGCCCTTCTGAATCACTAACCCTTCCTTTTCCCCCAAAGGTAACCAATACCCTATAAGTCATTTTGTCTTTTTGAACTTCATATCAACGGAATCATATAGTGCACATTCTTTTGTGTCTAGTTTCATTCATTCAACACTGTGTTGCTGCATGCAATTGTGTTCATTTATTTTTATATTTACATTTATTTCATATATATATTTCACATATATATTTCATATTCACGTTTATATAATGTTCAACTGCATCTATGCATAATGCATGAATCCATTCTGCTACTGATAGACACTTTAAATTCCAAGCTATTAAACTAGGAATATTCTTTTCATAGGAGTGGCACTGCATGGTAACAGGCATGTACATGTCCAACTTTATGAGGAAAGACCAAAAGGTTTTCCAAAGAAATTGTGCCACTTTACTCCCACTAGCAGTAAAGAGTTCCTGTTGCTTCACGTCCTTGACAACCCTTTGTGCTGTTGGGCTTTTTTATTTTAGTTCTTCTGAAAGGTGTGAAGCATGTTTGTTGTTGTTTTCTCATGAACTCCTAACAAATTCACTATGGTCAGAGAATATGGTCTGACTAATACTTTGAAATTTAATGAAACTACGCTAATGGCCCAATATGTGGTCAGTTTTCTTGAATGGGCTAAGTTTGATTGAAAAGAACTTTTGTTCCCTACTCTTTTGATGGGATGTAGTATATGTTAATTAGATTAAGCTTGTCAACCATGTTATTCACCTATTCTGTACTGTTGCTAGTTTTTAAAAATCTGTTTGATCCAACAAACATTAAAAGTTGTTCTAGAATCACCTACAATTGTGATTTGTCATGTTCTCCTTGGATTTCTCTACCAATTTTTGCTTTATATACTTTATGACTTGTATTTTAATGAATGCATTACAGATTCATGACCCTATTCTATTTTTTGCTTTTTAGTAACACATTTTGCCTTAAAATCCATCACTTCTGACATTAACAAAGTTTTATTTATACTAGCTTTATTAGAATTTGGTTTATCTTTTCCCCCATCCCTTGACTTTAGAGTTTTCTTTTTTTTTTTTTTTAACTATTACTTCAATAGCTTTGAGGGGTACACATAGTTTTTGGTTTGGGCTTTAAGTGTACCTGCCACCCTCACCTGTGCACATTGGTTTAGGTGCTCTTATAAGCATTATACAGGGAGATTTTTCCTTCCAAAGCCAGTCTTTTAATCTTTGTTTTTTTAACTAGACTATTTATCCAATTACACTTGATTCTAATTATTGATATACTGAGATTTAATTTTATCATCTTATATTAGACTCTGCCTTTGTCTTGCCTTTTCTATTTTTTCTTTCCTGCTTTCTTTAGTATTTCCAGGGGTGAACAACTATTGACACCATACATTACTCTCCAACTGTGTCTAAAAAGGTCTATTTCACCTGCATGCATGAAAGATGTTCTGCTGTGAGTAAAACTCTGGTTACTGGCTATTTTCTCGTAGAACTCTGTAAGTATGAAAAAAACCCAATTAGCATTTTAAAAAATCAGCTGTCTCACTCTCTAATTTGAGATCTTTACAAATCCCCCCCAGTGGCTTGAATTTTAATCATTAAAGTTCCACTTTGTTCTTTTCCTATTTCCTTGATCATTTTCATAGTATCTTCCTTACTCATATATATTGTCAATCTCTTTTTTCGTTTCTAAAAAACATGTTGAACACACATATTGCGTTATTTCTATTATCTGCAAAATCTGAAGCATCAGAAGATCAGGTTCTATAGTCTGTTTTGCTGCTGGTTCTTACTGATGACACCTTTTTTTCCTGTGTAAACTTGTGATTTGGGCTATGAATCCATACTCCGAGCTTTACCTGTCAAAGGCACACCAGTGAAGGAGTGTTCCTCCAGAGAAGATGTGGATCTGCTGGTGACTGTCACTGCTTGAACTAAGTGTTTAGCTAGAGCTTTTTCACACCATCCAGGTGTGAACTCAGGAGCATCTAATGGTGATAAATCCAAAAGTCAGAATGTTTTCTTTTCCTTTATCTACTTAGCTTGTTTTTTCTAAATGGGCAACTTTTCCTACTGTGGTGGTGGTGGCATACATGGGGTGGTTGGGTTGGCTGAGTTTAATTCTATTCTTACACCAAGGGGTTAGTGTCCTTTGTGATCCCAACTTCATGCAGTTGGGCTTTGCTATCATGAGACCATAAAAAGGAGACTATAGAGAAAAATGCTCACCTAGCTTGGCAAATTTCCTCAGGGCCAGCTTTAGTGTTTTTCTAACTATTCTGGGTTCTAATCTTTATTTACAGACTCTATGAGTTCCTTTCTTGCCAGCTTATCCATATTTTTATTTATCTTTATTTATGTTATATTCACCACTTTTATTATCATAAGAAGGAGACATACACTGTGGCCAGATTGTCCATCATTCTGTTGGGCAGAAAAGGTCCCCTAATGTCAGCTTTTTTGTGCTTTCTCTCTTCTGTTCTTGTGAAATCCTGACAAAGCCTGATTTAGTTTTAGGTTTTTAATGAGATTGCAGAGTTATTCTACTGTACATTTTTTAAAATAAAATTTCATTAATTATTGCCATTATCCTTATTTTCTCTTATCTTCTTTCAGCTTAATTTGTTCTTTCTATAATTTTCAAATGTGATGAATGTGATGCTTAGGTTATTATTTATGCTTTATTTTAAGTCTATATAAATTCCCTACTAAAAACTCCTTTAGTTGTAGCCCACAAATTTGTATATGGATTCTTATGACCATTCATTCTAACTATATTTCTATGTGATTTCTTTAAACCATGAATTATACTGAAAATATATTTAAAAGTTTCGTGTAGCCGGGTTCGGTGGCTCAGCCTGTAATCCCACGCCTTTGGGAGGCTGAGGTGAGTGGATTGACTGAGCCCACGGGTTCGAGACCCACCTGGGCAGCGAGACCTCATCTCTACAATAAATAAAAAAAAATCAGCTGGGCGTGGTAGTGTATGCCTGCAATTCTGGCTACTTGGAAGGCTGAGGTGGAAGGATCGCTGGAGCACAGCAGGTCGAGGCTGCGGTGGCCGGGAGCGGCCACTGCATGCAGTCTGGGCGACAGAGTGAGACTCCAACTCAAAAAAAAAAAAAAAAAGTTTTGTGTAAGAGTTCTGCACTTTTTGGTTATCTTTGTGCTACTGATTTCTAACTTAATTGGCATCATAGTCAACAATGTATTCAGTATGATACCAGTTCATTGTATTAATTTTTTGAGGGCAGCTTTATGACAAGCATGTGCTTAATTTTTATGAGTGCTGGAAAAAAAATCTACATTCAGGATTTGGTGGGCTCTATATACAACCATTAGACCAAGCTTATGAACTTAGTTGTTCAAATCCCCACCCCAACATAACAAAATTTCATGAAGACAGTTACTTTTTTTTGTTTATGCTATACTTCACTGCCTAGAATAGTGCCTGAAATGTATTAAGTACTCCATTCACTCTCTACTATATCTAATGTGTAAAGCAGTTCCTGGTATATATAAAGCACTCAATAAACCATTGCTTAATGAATGAATGACTAAAAACTTCTCATCTTGTCAGTTATTGCATCTGATTTATTAAAAAATGTCTTACTATCAAGTTGGCTTTGTCACTCCCTTTGTTCTCTCAATCTTTTCTTTAAATGTTTTGTGGCTAATTTAATCAAGTTCATTACTGAACTTTCCACTTTTCTTACTGATCCATTTAGAATTATTTTGATTTAAGGAACAAGGTACAGATCTACCTTAACTCCTTTTAACATGGGCAAAGAGATGTCCTTAAGCTTCACTGAATAATTCATTTTTTACCCTAGTCATATGGAATGGTACTTTTATTCTATTTTAAATTCAACAATGTGTTTCTGCCTATTTCTGGATGTTCGCTTCTATTATCTTCCTATTTTTGTGTCAATATCATATGGTTATAATTACTGGAGATGTGTGTATTTTAAATATATTACAATAAGGACTTATACACAATTGCCAACTCAGTTGCAATAAACACTCATGCATATAACATGTGGCTGCTAAATACCACACTGTGCTCAAAAGAATCAGAGCTTCTTGATGAAATGTCTGACTTCAGGTCTAATACAAAAAAAGTCAAAAACATCTTTCCAGACCAGAGTGAAAGAAAATGTTCAGAATACTGAAACAAAGGCATGGGGAAACAATATAAACAAGTTCTTTAGTGCAAGATAGGAAAATCTGAGGATCAATAAGAATAATAATTACAATGGCCAAAAACATGTCAATTAAATTTGTGGGGACAAACTGACACTTTAAAAACTAAACAAACAATAACCTCAACTCCATTAATTACCTCTGGCAGATGCTAGGGTACTCATCATTTCAAAATTGTTCTTTAGAAAAAAAAATCCAATATTTAGCTTTCCAATATGAGCAGAGGGTAAGTAAATATCAAATATGGGAGACAACCATACTACTTTCTCTACTCATGTACAGAATTTAATATTTCCTATAATAAAGTACAGTCATGTGTCACTTAATACCAGGATTACATTCTTAGAAATGTGTCATAAGGCAATGTTGTCATGTGAACATCATGGAGTATTAAGTGCACAAACCCTTTATGGTCTAGCCTACTACACAACTAGGCTGTATAGTACAGCCTAGTTGTTCCTAGGCTACAAACCTGTACAGAATGTAACTGTAGGTACTTCTATCATGATAAAAAGTATTTGTTTACCTAAAACACATCTAAAGATAGAAAAAGTACAGTAAAAATATGGTATTGTAATCTCAAGGGCCCACCATCCTATATGACCAAAATGTCATTATTTGGCACATGATTGTATTTTTTTTTTTTTTTTTAGTCTAAGACAAATAACTTTTACTTTACTCTTGGCTGGTTTTTTTTTTTTTTTTTTCTAATTTCTGTTTATAAATTGTCCAGATGATATTCTGAAAATTTCTATCGTTTCCCCTCCTCCAATCCCCAAATTAGGATTTTGCTATTACATCTCTATAATATTGACTATTTCTATTTTTAAAAATGTATCTCATTCAGTAAAACCTTCACTTATATCCCTCCATAATATTTTATAATTTTTCCTAGATAGGGCCACTACATTTATTGATAAAAATTAACCCTAGATATTTCATGATTTTTGTTTGCTATTATGAATGATTTTTCATGTTATATATTATAAACAGCCATGACAGGTATGTAGAGATTTTTTAATATATTATATAATACATATAGATTCTACTTACTTTATTAATTAGATCTAATAATTATTCGAGTATTTTACTCAACACAGAACATGATATTTTAACCATATTTATAATAAACTTCAGATTTTAAATGCACAATATAATTTAGGTTGATGGACATGTGGGTTGTTTACAGGTTTGGGCCAATAAGCATAAAGCTCCTGTAAAATTTACACTCAAGTTTTTGTGTGGGTATAAGCTTTCTTTTGAGTAAATATCTATAAGTGGGATTACTGGAAAATATGTTAAATGTATGTTGAACTTTATAAGAAACCACTAGCCTGTTTTCCAAAGTGGCTGTACCTTTTTGTATTCCTATAGCAATGTTTGAGTTCCACTTGCTAATGACTTCTTTTAAGCACTGTTTTAGCTATACCCTATACATTTTTAAATAATGTATTTTCACTATTATTTAGTTAAATTTTTTTTTTTAAAGAGCTAGGATCTTTCTGTGCTGCCCAGGCTGGAATGCAGTGACACAATCATAACTCAACAAATCCTTGAACTCATGGACTCAAAAAATCCTCCCATCTCAGCCTCCTGAGTAGCTGGGACTACAAGAGCATGCTACCATATCCAGGTAGTTTAAAAAAAAAATCATAGTACCAGAATCCCACTATGGTGCCCAGACTGGTCTCAAACTCCTGGCCTCAAGCAATTCTCCTGCCTTGGCTACCTAAAGTGCTGGGTTACAGGCATGAGACACTGTGCCCCGCCTAGTTCTAAATATTTTTAAATGTTTCTTGTGTACTTTCTTATTTGTTCAATGAATTATTAAGAAGTATGCTAATTAATATACAAATATTTGACAATCTTTCCATATATATTTGTTTATAATGTCTAGTTTAATTCTTTTGTAATTATATTCTGAATGATTTGAGTACCATTGAATATATTGAGACTTTTTTTTTCCTAGGGTAAGGTCTGCCATTGTGATATTCAATGCATACTTAGATATAATGTATACTTACTTTGCTATTTTTAGATGGTGTTTTTTTTCTATAAATGTTAATTGAGTCAAGATGGCCAATTGTATTGACCACATCTTTGATATCATTGCTGATTTTTTGGTCTATATATTCCATCTATTACTGAGAGAGGAGTGCTGATATATCCAACTATAATTGTGGATTTGTCCTTTAGCTTTCAGTTGTATTGGTCTTTAGTCCAGGTATTTGAAGCTTTCTTAGTATGTGCATACATCTTTGGGATTCTTATGTCCTTTGATGAACTGATCCATTTTTATTATTTATTTTTATATTTTAAAGATGTGGGGTACAATTCAGGATTAGGTAAGTAAGTGGTCATAGTATAAGTGAAGTTTGGGCCTCCCACTGATCCTCACTTTGCCGGATTTTGGATCAGGTACCCTAAATGATCCATTTTTAATTATAAAGTCTCAGTAATAATCTTTGTTCTTAAGTTTATTTTGTCTGATATTACATGGCAACTACAGCATTCTTTGCATTTGGATTTTTGTGGTATCTCTTCTTTAAAACTTTAATTTTGGACAACCCCTTTGGGTCCCCTCCCACTGTGGGAGCTTTTCTGTCCTCTTAATAAATCCTGCTTTTAAAAAAAACCCTAATTTTTAATCTATGTCTTTATATTTAAAGTAGGTATGCTGTAGCTATTGCAGAGTTGGGTCTTATTTTAATCATTCTGATGAACTTTGCCTTTTAATTTGAGCATTTAGTCATTTACATTTAGTGTAATTATTGATATGATTGGGCTTAAGTCACTATCTTTATATTTGCTTTCAAATTGTCATATTTCCTTTATACTTTCTGCCTCCATTCTTGCATTCCTTTGGGTTAACTAAAATTTTCTGTGACTCTTATTTTCTTTCCACAATTGGCTTAATAGAGATACCTTTTTTTCCCTTTTTTTTAAGTGGATACTTTAGGGCAGGAATCAGAAATAATAGCTCACCTTGTGCCCTATATTTTTATGGTCCATGAGTTAATAAGGGTTTACAAATTTTTAACTATTACCCCCCCAAAATGGGAAAATATCTGCAATAGAGACTGTACCTGGCCTGCTGTATGAGTTATCGCTGCCACAGACAAGTTTCAAAATTAGCAACTTAAAATTACACTCATGTAGTAGCTCACTAGATTCTCTGGCTTCTCTGGTCAAATTATTACAAAGCTGAAATCAGTGTGTCATGTTAAGTGATCATCTGGGACTCCTAGGAAAAATCCAGTCCTAACTTCATTCTTGCTGTTGACAGTATTCAGTTTCTTGCATTTATAGAACTGAGACTCGGATTCCTTGCTGGCTATGAGCCAAAGTTGCTCTCAGTTTCTCTCCATGTTGGCCCCTCCACCTGTAATCCAGCAATAGTATGCTGAAAGCCCTTTAAGTTTCAACATCTGACTTCCTTCTCTACCACCAGCCAGAAGACTGAGACTCTGTTTTTAAAAGGCTCATGTGTTACCTACCTCCCAACTCCCAGGACAATCTCCCTATCTTAAAGTTGACTATGCCATATCAAATACAGGAATCCATCATATTCAGCCTCGGGATTATGAAAGGCAGGTACACTGGGAAAGATGGGGGAGCAAAAAATCTTGGAGGATTAAGGGATATTTTAGGATTCTACTTATCATACCTGCAAAGTCTAAAATATTTACAATTTAGATCTTTATAGAAAAAGTTTGCACTTGTATATAAAATATGCAAGTCTCCTGCCAATAACATTATACTACTTTATTAATAGTGTCTTATGATAGCATCCTTCCATTTCCTCCTATTCTTTGTGATATTTCTGTTTTATATTTTACTTCAAAATATTTTATAAATTCCATCCCTTTTTTTTTTTTTTTTTTTGAGTTGGAGTCTCACTGTCACCCAGACTGGAGTGCAGTGGCCGCTCCCGGCCACCGCAGCCTCAACCTGCTGGACTCTGGCGATCCTTCCGCCTCAGCCTTCCAAGTAGCTGGAATTACAGGCATGCGCTACCACGCCTGGCTGATTTTTTGATTTATTGTAGAGATGAGGTCTCGCTGCCCAGGTGGGTCTTGAACCCGTGGGCTCAGGCAACCCACTCACCTCAGCCTCCCAAAGGCATGGGATTACAGGCTGAGCCACCGAGCCAGGCTGACATTTTTAATCTTTGTTTAAACAGACATTTTAAAAGAAACATCAGATTATTAGAATATTATTTTATTCACATATTTATTATCTCTAACATTTCTCATTATTTTATGCAGATTCAAATTTCCATGTGATGTCATTTTTCCTCTGCCTGAAGAAATTCCCTTAAACATTTAATATATTGCAGTTCTTCGGGCAATCAATTCTCACATTTGTTTGAATAATTATTTTTGTGATAAAATACACAAATAAAATTTATCATTTAAGTATACAGTTTGGTGGCATTAAGTGTAGCCATCTTCACTAGTCATTCAGAACTTTTTCTTCATCCCAAACTGAAACTCTGTACCTATTCAACAACAACTTCCTTTCTCCCTCTTCTCCAGCCCCCCGTAACCACTATTCTATCTTCTATGTATTTCATATAAGGTGAATCATATAGTATTTTTTCTTTTGTTTTTGGCTTATATTATTATTTGGCACAATGTTTTCAAGGTTCATCCATGTTGTATTATGTATCATAATTTCATTCCCTTTGAAGGCTAAATAATATTCCATTGTGTGTGTGTGTACACACCATATTTTATTGATCCATTCATCTGTGATATATATAGGTTTTAAGTATGTAGAAGTTAATTTTATGTGTCATTTTGGAGGATGTTTTGGACAAGATTAATTTTTAAACTAGTGAACTTTGAGTAAACAGACTGTCCTCAATAATGTGGGCACAGCTCATCCAATCAGGTGAAGCCCTGATTAGACAAAAAAGACCAGCCTCCCCAAGCAAGTGAGAATTCAAAAGGCTGGCCTATAGACTTCATCTGCAGTATAGGCTCTCCTGGGATTCTGCTTGCCAGCCTTCAGACTTTATCTGCATGCACCAGAATTCTTACTCTTACACACTTACACACACACACACACACACACACACCATGTATCCAAAAGGTAAATGCAGAAATTCCTTGTGAACTAGCTATTCCACGTCTAGATATATACCCAAAAGAACTGAAAGCAGACTCAATCATTCATGTATACCAATGTCCATAGCAACATTACTCACAATAGTCAAAAGGCAGAAACAACCTGTGTCAGTCTGTGTTCTCTGGGGAAACAGAACAAATAGGAATTGCGTGTGTATATATACATATAATGAGTAATGTTAACTATCTTTTCATATGCTTATTAGCCATTTGTATATCTTCTTTGGATAAATGTCTATTAAAATCCCTTGCTAGAGCCGGGCTTGGGGGCTCAGCCTATAATCCCACGCTTTGGGAGGCTGAGGTGAGTGGATTGCCCGAGCCTGCGGGTTTGAGACCTGCCTGGGCAACTTGGCGAGACCTCATCTCTACAATAAATAAAAAAATTAGCTGGGCATGGTAGCGCGCGCCTGTAGTTCCAGCTACTTGGAAGGCTGAGGCGGAAGGATCACCGGAGCCCAGCAGGTCGAGGTTGCGGTGGCCAGGAGCGGCTACTGCACTCCAGACTGGGCGACAGAGTGAGACTCCAACTCAAAAAAATAAAAAATAAAAAAATAAAATCCCTTGCTCATTTTTACATTGGCTGTTTTTGCCTTCAATTATGACAGATATTTCCACTAGCTATTGACATTTTTTCTTTTAGTACTCCATTATCTTAAACTTACATATAATTTGTTTCTGATAAGCAGACAATTATAATTCTTACTTTTATTCCACTGTATATAATATGTCTTTTTTCCTATGGCTATTTTTAAGATTGTTCTCTTTATTACTGACTTTAAGCAATTTGATTATGATTATGATATATGGTGTGATCTTCTTGGTTTTTATCGTGCTTTTGATTTGTTGGGTTTCTTGTACCTGTTGATTTATAATTTTTATTTCTTCAATTTTTTTGTGCTTGATTTCCTCCTCCTGCTCTTTTCTGGAGACTTTACACATATATCAAACTACGTGATACTGAACCACAGGGTGTTACATTTTTCCCAGGCTTTGTTTTCTGTAAGTAACTGATTTTGGATAGTTCATATTTCTATGTCTTTAAATTCACTGATCTTTTATTTCATAGTGTATAATCTGCTGTTATTCTCATCGCACTTTACTTCTGATATTGTATTTTTAATCTGCAGAAGTTCCATTTTGATCTTTTCACATACTTATTCTCTCCTAATTTTCACATATTCTTCTACATTTTTGAGCATATGCATAACATGTTTTAACAGTCTGCCTACTCTTGCTTTCTTCTCTCTATCTCTATAGCTCCCTCCTCTCCAATGTTCCTTACAAATTCTAGCCACTTCCATCTCAAGTGAACTTTTTACTTCTGTCTCATCAACTCATGGAAGCCAGCAGACTATGTTTAGGTCTTTCTCCTTGCACTGCAGATGGAGAAGTGCAATCTTGGGGCTCACCTCATCTGTTTCCCTTCAGTTAGGGATTACAGTTATCTATTGCCAACTATCCAAAGTCTGAAAACAGTTGTTTGACAGATTTTGTCCAGTTCTCTAACTATCTGCTGTTAGAGGAAAATACTTGTAGTAGTTCCTCTTTCATGAGCATAAACAGAAGTCACTTGGATCCTCTAAAATATACTTACGTGATTTTGACAGCCTGAATTTTAGGCAAAATGTCTCCATGTTGGGCCTATTTCACCAATATCTCCCTCTCCCTAAAACTACCATCCAATTGGCAAATCTCAAATCATACCATTTTATTCCTCTATATCTTTGAAGGAGCTCTCTAAGGTTCTGATGCTTTAAGTAGAAGCTGACAGTATTATATCTACCACCCTCAGTTCTAGCAATAAGTATATGCACAAAGATGCTGAAGATCGCAAAATGGATGCAGAATAAAGAGATGTTTCATCGTCTCACTGTTTCATTGTCATGGCCTCAGTCTCAAAATTAAATGTGAACACATTAGGTCAAAGCATTTACTGTGTGTGTGTCAAGGAAAATTATCGAAATGTAAGTAAGTGTTGATTTGAATGTACTCATTATAATATCTTCATCCCATAATGTTCCACAAAGTTTAACACACAAGGTCTTCAAAATATGAAAGTGCTTTGCCACTTTATAGAATCGTTTAGAACTGATGATTTATACATGATTATTTTCTTGTCAATCCTCTTTGCTCTGATTATATATTCTCTAATAGAAGTTAATTGCTTTTAATTTTGCAAAATGCCACAAGCATTATGAATGTAAAGGTGTATAAGAAGCAAGTGGAAAGTCTCCTCAACAACAGTGTCAATGAAGGATCTCTTTGAAATACATATTATTTAGCAAGTATGGTACCCTTCAAAGCTAACAAAGGAGACCAAAATCATTAAAGAGAAAGAGAAACAAAACATTATGAAATCAATAAATGTGATTCAGTATTACAGTTTCACTCTACTCGAGGTCTAAGTATGCTTTCTGAAAAAGCTACTACTGTGCTACGAATTTTAATTATTCAAGTGACTAGCTGGTCATAATAGATAATATCAGTTCTTCTACTAAATAGAATCTCTCTCTCTCATTTTCCCTTGCTTGATTGTTCTTTATTTCAGTGAGTATATGTCAAGTCACATCATTTGTGATTTCACTTAAAATTCACAAAGATGATCGTATTGTTTTCTAACCCAACACCAACTACAGTAGTCCCCCTCATCTGCGGTTTCACTTTCTGCAGTTTCAGTCACCCACGGTCAACTGTAGTCCCAAAACAGATGACTACATTACAATAAGGTATTTTGAGAGAGAGAGTGAGACTATATTCACACAACTTTTACTATAGTATGACGCTTGAGCCAGCCCACTAAAGGAAGAAAAAAATACAGCATAACGCCATAACTGTCCTGTTTTATTAGTCACTGCTGTTAATCTCTTACTGCACTTAACTTGGAAATCCAGCTTTATCACAGAGAGGGATTTACAAGAGAAAACATGGCATACACGGGGTTCAGTCCACCTGATTCTCAGGCACCCACGGTGGGCCCTGGAACGTATCCCCCACCAATAAGGGGGTGCCACTGTGCCATGCGAGTTCGTTTCCAAACATCCTATGAATAACCATATCTACGGCACAGTTCAACATTGCAAGTTACTACCACTCTCTCTCTTCCAATGTCCTAAAATAAAGTAAGTCACCGCTGAAAAACTCAGAATACAAGCCAAGTCTTTAATGCAGCGCAAAAATAAAGAAGTCGCTCATGTCTAGTCAAGAGAGAATATTTGTAGCAAGTGACATTCTCAGGAGGCATTTTTTTCATTTGAAGAACACTGCTATGATTTTTGTCATGTTAGACCATATGTCAGATCCAAGTGCCATACTGATCTGCACAAGTTAATTACTTTGACTCTATTCATGGCTCACGGACCAAGAGGTCAAGTGCCACTCTTCTGCGGCCAAGATTACGAACTGGGGCGTCTGAGTGACTTTCCTAAGTTCGTCGCCACTGCTAGAAATAACCCAGGGTGAAGCTGGCTATACTAACAGCGTGTGAGTGAATCTGTATTTGAAACCAAAGACTGTAAGTACACTGTACTGAGTGACAATGCCCACTAGCCAACCATGTGTTTGGGGTGGAGTGCAGATGGTTAACCGAAGGGGTCTTTGCTTTCCTTTCCTACAAAATTAAAGCTGCATTACAGTATATGCTATGAGTACTCAATAAACTTCTTAAATGTATTTGTGTTTCTAAAGATTTTCTTTGACGTTTCTAACACTCTACTTTGGTTCAATAGACAATGGTAAAAACTTGTTAAGAATCCACCAACAATATCTCCACCAATTTTCACCACACTTCACCTATTTGTAAACTTGGGCACAGAGTCTTTTTTTAATGGCAGTTGAATTTAAGGTTGAGTTTATACGAGATAGTTCATACCTTCTCCAGAGTAAGTATTTATTAAGAATAAATGAAATAATAAATTTCACACTAAAAATTTTTACATTTCTCTTCCCTAAAAATAGCTATTGAGATTTTCTCAGGCAATTAAACACCACCATTAAAAGTTATAAGCACCTTAATAAAAAGTATTAATTTATTCATTTTACCATTTCAACAAGCAGAAATAAGGTACCAAGAAGTACTGTTACCCCAATGGACCAAAGAGGAAAGTGAAGACCAATGATCATACATACCTATGACTATAGTATAAAATAATATGAAAATAGATGTTAGACAAATGACTCCTAAATACTCAACCTAGTAGTTCTAATTCAGTACAACAAATGAGATACACCTGCTAATACAATTGCATAAAATAATAAAGCATAAAATTAGTGTTTGGCTATACTTAAAAAATTGTTACTGCGACCTAAAATACAGGCAGATTCTCCAAGGCAGCAAAGCAATGATGAGTCCTGTGGCATTAGTTTGTGGAAGGGATTTTAACAGGGTAGGCAAGCCAAGACAGGCCAGCCTGTCAAAATCCAACAGACTACAGTTACTCATCCACGTCTGAATGCCTGGGGCATTCTGAAAGTGCTTCCTGGTCAAAATGGATACACACACCAAAGAACACACCATCTACGCCAAAGCGTTCAAACTGTAACACAGTTTGAAACGTCACAACAGCAACTCAGACCACAAGGGCCAATTTGGTAAGGGGGCATTTCTAAGAAGGCATTTACACTGCTGGGAAGTGTTAAATAAGCAACTCCGCACTAACGAAGAAGATGAAGGCAGTGCCACTTCTTGATTTCCTGTTACTCGTGAAAGTCTTACACCCTTTTTATGAGGAAAGCCTCTTCGTGAAGGGGGCACCTCTCCGACTCGCCTTTGCGGTCACATTGTGATGATATATGTACACATGTATGAGGGGAGACTGGAAAAAAACTGGAGTTTTTTTTGGAGGGCAGTCCCTCGTAGTATAGGCTTTCCCCACTAGGTAAATGTTCTAGGAACTCACTGACATCAGTCTACCAGCTAGCACTGTTGCGAGAGGCTGTGTTCAGCTTCAGTGATTTTTTTTTAGGTTCTTTCAACACGTTTGCCCATTTCATGATGGGTGATTGACGAGTGCACCTGCCCACAATGTACTGCGTGTTCAGCAGTTTTTGACCAAAAACTATGCCCCACCCTTCCTATTCACTCAATCCTTCCCTGAGTAAAGTTTTTTTTCGTTTGTTTCCCTGGATGAAAAAAGTCTTCAAAGCGAAACATTTTGCTGAAATGGAAGCAGTGAAAGAAAAATGGCAGAAGCACTAAGCAAAAGGCATCAAAATTGATGAGTTCAAAAACGGTTTTCAGAAGTGGAAAAAGTATTTTGATAGGTGGATTGCATCAAACGGCGAGTACTTTGAAAGAGACTAAAGTTTAAACACGTGAGAATACACAATTTTCATGAATAAATTCTGGGTTTCTTGGGTCCCCCGTCATCTATAAGAGCAAATTAAACCTGGCATAGAATGAACTTTCTCTAATAAATTCTGCTACATCGGGAGACAGTTCTGGGGAATGTGACCACCTGGGATCTCCTGTGCAATCCCTCATTGGGATGGGGCTTCATTTCCTCCTAAATGGTTATTTTTATGAGATATCCTAAAACGCTTTTGTTTTTAAATCTCTCCTTTAGTTTGCATACATCCTATAAGGGATTCAGGTGGACAGATGTAATAGCTTATTGTGGTTATTCCATTTGCAAGGTGCTGTACCAAGATAAGAACTTGAAAAATGATTAAAATTTCAGAAGGCAGTAATAATAATAACTTCCTGAGAGGTACACAGCTCGAGTACTGGGGTTTATTAAGAGTAATAAGTTTTGACAAAAATGCCTTCATTTCCTTTTTTTAAGATATGCTATCTAACCTAGTAGAGCACACAAATATACAGACACAGAACAGAGTATAGCACCAAGGTATTTGACAAACCATCCCATGAACAGAGAAATACGGATGGACTGACAAGTAAATGGGCCAAGACACCCTGGAAGGATATCTGTTATAGAACGACACAGAATAATGCTACCAATGAATAAAATTAAACCAGGAAATCCAAACTTGAGAGAGGTTTTGCTTCCTGTCAATGTAGACAAGGCTTTTCTACATTCTTTTTCTAAGAACAAATAGAAAAGTGAGGAAACAAACACACACACAAGTGTCCTATTTGTGGACATGAGAAACCTCCAAAGGCAGCAAGAACTTGTGTCAAAGATTCAAAAAATAAGGAAAGCTCAGTGTCATGATCCAAAGATCATACTGTTTCTCCTTTGGAGGTATTTGTCCATGCAATCGACAAACTAAGGCTGGATGCATGCATTGACCAAGCCCTGAAACACAAACAGCTGCAGGCACCCACAGAACTGAGGTCAAGGGAGACCTGTTGTGTTCAGCCTCCACAGAGCAGAAAGGGCCTTGGTGAAACATCCCCAGAGTTCAAGTGGGATTTCAAAGAGTTATGCTATGCCCTAAGAAAAACAGTAAACTGGAAATAGGTCCCCTCTTAGAAAAGGATTGAAGCCCAGGATGCAGTCAGCTCAAACCATGATTGGATTAAATTATCTGCCCCTGGTCTAACTACCTAAAAGAAGCAAAGCTAAATCCTTTCTGAAGAATAAAAAAGTATTCAAAAATTACACATTGATGTGCAGAATTTGGGTAACAGAAAACAATTTAAAAAATTCAAATAGAAAATTTTGAACTGAAAAACAATGTAATGAAGTTGAAATCAATAATAAAAGAAAATCTCTAAGTGTTTGAAAATTAAGCAATACACTCATGAGAAATCATAAAGGAAGTAAAAAAATCTTTTGAACTAAATGATAATGAATATATAAAATTCAAATCCTGTGGGATGCAAAAGTCTGTATATAAAGTAATTTAGCACCTTAGTGCAGATATCAAAAAGAATGGTTGAAACTGTTTGGTAGTACCCACTATGATATGTACAGTCATGTGCCATTGATGTTTCCCTGCACAGACAACAGTAGTACCATGACACTATAATGGAGCTGAACAACTCCTATTGTCTAGTCACGTCATAGCCATCTAACGTTGTAGTGCAACTCAATTTTTCCTTTTCTATGGTTAGGTGTGCTTAGATACACAAATACCACTGTAGTGCAATTGCCAATAGTATTAAGTACAGTCACATGCTATACAGGTGTGTGGCCTATGCAGAAGCAACAGGCTTTACTATCTAGCCAAGCTGTGTAGCAGGTTGTTCCATCTAGGTTTGTGTAAATACATTCTATGACATTTATACAATGATGAAATCACCGAACGATGCATTTCTTAGAACATATCTCCATCATTAAGTGATGCATGACTGTATATTTTTAAAAAATAAGTGTACATAATTAAGGCATACAACATGATGTTATACGATAATACAGATAGTAAAGCGATTACTATAATGAAGCAAATTAATATAGCCATCAACTCACATAGCTATCATTTTTTGTCACAAGAGGTAGTTAAAAGTCACCTTATTAAACAAGAATCCCTAATACAACGTTATTATCTATAGTCCTCACACTGCACATCAGATCTCTAGACTTACTCATCTTACATATCTGTGACTTTTTATCCTTCAAACTGCATCTTCCCATTTCCTCTCCCCCAACCGTCCCTCTCTTCCCTGTCCCTGGTAACCACTGTTTTATTCTCTCTCTGTATAGTTGACTTTCTTTTTTTTTTAAGTAGGAGTCTCACTCTGTCACCCAGACTGCAGTGCAGTGGCATGATCACAGCTCACTGCAGCCTCAACTTCCTTGGCTCAGGTGCTTCCACCTCAGCCTCCCAAGTAGCTGGGACTATAAGTGTGTACCACCACACATAGCTAATTTTTAAATTTTTTTTTGTAGAGACGAGGTCTTACAATGTTGCCTAGACTGGTCTTGAACTCCTGGGCTTGAGCAATCCTCTCCTTCCAGCCTTCCAAAGTGCTGGGATTACAAGCATGAGCAACTGTGCCTGGCCTTGACCTTTTAAAATAAAGATTCCATATATGATACATGTATAATAGACATATTACATTAAGGTGTACTTTTTTCAATAATAAAAAATTGGAATAAACTTTAACATACATAAATAATAGATGACATAAAGATAGTATGTTCACAAAAGTGGAATACTATACAACAATAAAAGTGAATGAATCTTGAAATGCTACTGAGTGGCTGGGCTCAGTGGCTCAGTCTGTAATCCCAGCACTTTGGGAGACCGAAGTGAGTGGATTGCCTGAGCCTGCAGGTTCGAGACCCACCCGGGCAACTCAGCAAGACCTCATCTTTACAATAAATAAAAAAAAATTAGCCGGGCATGGTAGCACGCGCCTGTAGTTCCAGCTACTGAAGGCTGAGGAGGAAGGATCGCCAGAGCCCAGCAGGTTGAGGCTGCGGTGGCTGGGAGCGTGCCACTGCACTCCAGTCTAGGTGAGAGTGAGACTCCAACTCAAAAAAAAAAAAAAAAAGAAATGCTATTGAGCAAGACAAGCCATCAAATAACAAATATGATAGCATTCCAGTGTTACACAGCTTAAAACAGACAAAAAAAATTAACCAGTAGTGTTAATGAGGCTAGTATTACCTATAGGAAGGATAGTGATGATGGGGGACACAATGGTTCTGTGGTCTCAGTAATAATCTATCTCATAACCTGGGTATTGTTACATGAATTGATTTACTTGGAGAAGGGCCTTTAATATTTCAAAAATCAAGGAAAGACAAGTTCTGGCAGCTAAAGAAGTTTGGCTAAAAAGATTTAGGCCAAGGATCAGGAAACAATCCCACATGAAGAATTAAGGGCTTGACAAAAGTATGACCTAGAAAAGGAATGACATGATGACGCAAGTTGTGGGCACCTTTAAATACTGGGTTGTCTCATGAAAGAGCAACTTGGTTTAACTCTGCAGGACAAAACAACAAGTAATCAAGACTTAAATTTTGATTCACTATTCCAACTGCTATCAATAAAAATGACTAAGAACAGAACATGCTCTGTTCTCAATAATAAAGATGGTCTCAAACATTGAACTTCTTCATACAACAGAAAGACTACCCATTAGGAATAAGTGGAAGAGATTTCTACACCGAATAGAGTTGAGAGATGACCACTAAAGTCCCTTCTACAGCCTTTAGAGTCCATGAATATGGTCAATGTACAACCACACACACAAAAATCTTACCCTTAATCTTGTAGTGGAAATCTCAGCTTTTAAAATATCAGGATCATATTTAGTACTGGACGAAGATCCTGAGAATACTTTTGAAAGAGAAAAAGAAAAAAACAATTACTTACAATTTGCATACCTGGTTCTCCACTTAGAATTTACTGACTCTAAAGACAACAAGACTTATGTGCTTCTGCAGATGCTTTTTAAAATAATTCCTTTTATTGTCATTCATCAGACACCGAAATATAAAAAGTAATCTTCAATCTCTGCAATTATTTTTAACTCAGTAAAGAGGAATGTCATAAAGATCCCAGTGCTTAATTTTCTTCTGGATTTTATGCATACTATGTCCTTTGAGGACCACATAGCAGATGCATGGTATTGGGGCTTGCATTATCCAGGAACTTCTCATTTAAGCAGAACTTCTGAGCTCATCATCGCTCCTTCTTTAAACAAGGCCAGCACCAATTTATCAATTTGTGAGACAAGGGAGAGTTAGATAAACACAAGCCGAGGTAGATAAACACAAGTTATCAACAGAAACTTCATTCTAGCTAATAGTTCCAGTTCTTCACTAAAAATATTGTACATGGGGGGACTCCCAAAAAAACAGAATTCATTTATAAAAAACTGTATATTACTCTTACATGTTTAATTTTCAGTCACTTTCAAGATACTCTTCATCTGATGCAATATACCTATTGACATGCTTTTTCCACTGCCTAAAACAGTTTTTGAACTGATTAATTTTGATGTCTTTTAGTGCTTCTGCCATTTTTTGTTTTACCTGTTCCACCTGGGCAAAATGTTTCCCTCTGAGGACTTTTTTATCATCCGAGGAAACAAAAAAGAAGTTGCTCAGGGCGAGACTGGGTAAACAGAGAAGGGGGAGCATGGGCATCATGCTGCTTTTGGTTAAAAACTGCTGAACACTCAGCATGGTGTGGGCAGGTGTGCTCATAAATCACACATCATGAAATGGGCAAACACGTTGAAAGAATCTCCAACATAAAAATAAAAATGAACTGAAGCCAAATGCAGCCTCTCACAGCAACGCTAGCTAGTACACTGACGCTAATGAATTCCTAGAACACTTAACTCGTGGGGAAAGCTTGTACTACAAAAGGCCCACCCTCCAAAAGATAATTCCGTTTTTTTAACTGGCAAAAAGGGCCAAATTATCTGCCTGGTTGGAAAAGATAAAAAGTAACTCATAAATGAATAAAAGGCAACCCGGCAGAGGGAGGAGCAGAAACAGAAGGTATCCATAACCCCTTCATGGGAAGACTGCTATCTGGCATGGGGTTGAAGGGCTTTACTGAGAAACGTGTGGTGTGCCTTCACCTCTCATGGTTTCAAGGTACTCTTCCTGCCTAGGAGAGAAAAGGACTCAAAATTTAACTTCACAGAAATGCAAGGAACTTCTATTATCCAGAATTCAGTCTCCATTTCTAAAGTCTGAATAGCCAAGCTGTACTTACGGCTTGTGCGAGAACTTGACTTCTCCTTATAGGCATCATTTAACCGTACATATTCATCTAGGGCCAAGGCCAGTCTTTGCTCCTTCACATGGTACAACTCCTTTTGTGTCCTTAGTGCATCCTGGGCCACGGAGAGATAGTCCTTGAGCATTTTCTCCTGTTCCCCCCTCCATTGTTTTCTTGGATCTTCTATCTGTGTAGTTTCTGAAAGTATATTAGGTAGAGCGCTTTTTAGAATCTAATTTCGTTTTCTGGATTATTTAAGCTTTAGGGAGTAGCTAGCTTAAATTCTTGATTCCTCTAAGTCATTTATTAGCATTGCTAGGATCTCTTCTCTAGATTTTGATCATTTTTGTTTTATCTTCCCCCATTCCCATCCTCTCACCCTCCTCTCTTTTCAGGTCCTCATCAACAATGTATTCTCACTCTAAATCCAGCATACAAAATGCTGCCAATCAGATCATTCCTTTCCAGAATTCTCTGGCTCCCCAAAGACTACAGAATAAAAACTCTAAGGGCTGTATTCAGTCTGTGGGTAAATACCAAGATGCGCAAGTATAGGGAGAATGCACAAGGCCAGGCAATGAACAACTGAGGCTCCAGAAGCAGACAAATTTCCCAAGCCCACACGAAGCTTACCAGATTCAAGTTATGACCATCCAGAGGAGAGAGGACACAGTGAACATCTGGGGAATCCAGTGGAGACCACAGCAGGGTTACACCTTAGTAATGGAGCTAAACAAGACTCAGGGTAAAGTCTTCTCTGAACCTAACCTAACAAAGCTTTAAAACAAGCTTCTAAACCAACAACACAGAACACATCTTCAGGAAAAAGTTCATCCCTACAAAAAACAAAAAACAACAACAACAAAAAACAAGCTACTAAAGGACCAAGCTGATCAGCAAGTAACTTAACTGTCAGTTACAAAGAAGTATAAAATTCTTTTTAGAAAGCAACAAAATCTAGCACTCAACAACAAAACCTTATAATGTCCAGTATCCACTATAAAATTACTACATATGAAAAAAGCACAAAAAATACGACCCATCAGCAGGAAAAAAAAATCAGTCAACAGAAACAGACCTGGATCTCACTCATAAGTGGACCTTGAATAACTATCGTAATACTATAAGAAAAGGATTGACAGTGGCAGGAAACCATGGGGGGGGGGCAGGGAGGGGAAGGAGGTGGGATTAACAGTAGTCGATATCTGTCTGGGGACGGGGGGCACATCTCATCAACAAGGGTGCACAATGCATATTTGTAGACCTAACCCTTAACTGTAGCCCACAATTTTAAAATAAAAAATGTTTTTTAAAAAAGAAAAGAAACAGATCTGGAAATGTACAGTTGATAGAATAAGCATAATCTGGATAATTTTGGAACTAAATAGAGTTCAGAAATAAACCCACACATATATTGACAATTTTGCAAAATGTTTCATCAGGCAACTCACAAAAGAATATACCAGTCAGTAAGCAAATGAAAAGAGGCTTAACATCACTAATCAACAGGGAAATGCAAGTTAAAACTAAAATGCAATACCACCGCACGTTATCTAATATAATCAAAACTTTAAAACTAGCATTGCCTGAGGTGAGTGGATTGCCTGAGCCCACGGGTTCGAGATCTGCCTGGGCAGGCAAGACCTCATCTCTACAATAAATCAAAAAATTACCGGCTACTTGGAAGGCTGAGGCAGAAGGATTGCCGGAGCCCAGCAGGTCGAGCCTGCGGTGGCCGGCAGCGGCCACTGCACTCCAGTCTGGGTGACAGAGTGAGACTCCAACTCAAAAAAAATAAATAAATAAAAATAAAATAAAATAAAATAAAACTGGCAATGCCAAGTGTTGGAGAGAATGGGGTGCAGCTGGAGCTCTTACTCACTGCTACTGAGAATGTGAAATGGCTGGAAAACAATTTAGCCATTACTATACCACTCAGCAATTCTACAACTAATCTACCCAAGAGGTTTGAAAAAGATGGACAGGCCAAAAGACCTGAAACAATGTTCATTAACAGTTTTATTCATAAAAGACAAAAGCTACCCATTATAGACAACAAATTGTGTTATATCCATACAATGAAATGCTACTCAGAAATTTTTTAAAAGGCTAACACATGACATGTGTGAATCCCAAACATGCTGAAGGACACAGAAGTACATGCTGTATGATTCCATTTATATGAATCTAACCTAATGATGGAAAGCCTGGGCCCAGTAGTATGGGAATTACTTGTTACAATAGAGCAAGAAGGCTCTTTTTGAGGAGCTGGAAATACTCTGTATCTTGATTACTGCAGTGGTTACATGGTATTCATTTGTCAGAACTCATAAACTGTATAGTGAAAATAAACGCAATTTATGACATATAATAATACAGCAGATTTTAAGTAAATTTCAAATATGCTTAAAAGGTTCAGATGAATGACTATAATATTAATTATCATGACATCCTTGACCACTATCAGCTGGTGCCAAAGAGCCCTGGTTAGGGAGTAGTAGGTCAGGTGGGTCCCAGGCCTGCCTCTGTCACTAGCCAGGTGTGAGACTCCAGGCAAAGTCTGTTACTTCTCTCTCTGATTTTCACATCCTGAGAATGTAAAAGAAGGGTGAAATCACAGATGAGTGTTTGCTGACGCATCCTTTGCAGTCACTGCTGGTGCCCTATCCTGACGGGCTCAGATCTTTCTACCAGGTCCACGCAACAATCCCCAGTCACACCTGCTCTTCATTGTTAACAGACGGCTTATCCTGAAGGGCTCCAGAGGCCTGCTCGTGGCTCTCTTGGATACCTCATCTGCAGCCAACGACTAACCAGTGAAGGAGACAGAAAAAGCATCCAGGTAGAGCAAAATCTGAGGTAAATTCTACTTCAGAGTCACCCCAATCATGTGGAATCAGGGACTTTATAGAAATAAAACACTTGTTTGTTTTTTCCCCTTCACTATCATCTTTCTTTCCTCACTTCCTTACTACTTTTTTCCTGATTTTCTTCATAAATCACTTTCACTTCAGTTCGTGGCTTAGAACCTGTTTCTAAGTGAACCCAGCACAATATAACCATTTGTACCTATGCAAATGGAAGCAAATAAAGTTTGATCTTGGATGGTCCTTCTCATAACCTCATGTGGAGGTCTGGTAATATTGTGTGCTTATGGGCGGGGGGCGGTAAAGGAGAGAAAGAGGCAGGAATCACTCTTGAAAACATGAAAGGAAATAAACCTATCATTAACAGAGAAAGTTTTATCAATCATTTTCTAAGATTCTACTGGAGAGTTGAATAAATAAGTTGCCCGAGCTATTATAAAATATAAAATTGGTTAGATTAACACACAACCTAATGCCTCAATAAAACCATTTTTGTGATCTGTTAATAACAGTGCTCTTAGATTTCAAGCACTTGATGTCACATCGTACGTGAAAATACCTCCACAGGCTATTTGGACTGATTTGTTTGGAGTGGAGTGCACATGAGTCAGTCAGGCAACATTCTGGAAGGAAAAGGGGCAGATACAGAAGGACTATGGACACACAGAAGAACAGTGTTCCAACAAGGACCTTGCATTTATTTCTGGAAAGGGGTGAGGAAGTATTGAGGTACAGGAGGAAAAGGAAAATGAGATAGTAACATTACCATCTGGGTGGCAAGAAGGACGAGGTACCTGCATTGTGGAAAATTAAACCAGAAAAGAAGGGATAAGTCTTCCTTCTACTTAATATCTGAAAAATTTAAATATTCCACATTGAGAATACTAAGACTTAGGTCATATGAAGTAAGGTAAAAAAGTAAGATGAATTATTTGAGTTCTGATGAAGTTTTAAGAATACAAATACTAGAAAAAAGGACAACTGAGCTAAATCAGGAGCTAAGATCATAAACTCTGTACTCAGTCTAACTGGGTTCAAATACAGTCTTATTTACATCGTATGATCTCGAGCAAGGTCTTACACCTCTCCAGGGCTCAATTTCTTCCTCAATAAAATGGAACTAACTTCAGGAGGCTGTTCTGAAGATTAAATGAGATACTGCAAAATAGAAAAAAGCCTTTAATGCTGGTTAGCTGTGACACTGTCTCTGCTGCTCAGATTGCAAGAGCAAAGAAATTATAGTCACATTCCTCCCCTCAACCTTGGCTTCAGAGAGCATCTGTGTCTGGAACTAAACTTCCACAGATCACTCTGCACCTATGTTGACCTACTGTGGTCCGAACTGGCCAAGGCCAGTGGGGCAGAGTCAGCTATAACAAATGAAGGAAAAAAAAAAAAATATATATATATATGTTTAGATACGTGTGTGTGTATATATATATATATGTATGTCCAGTTACTCACCCTCAATCTGTGCACATGGAAGCAATACAGAAAAAAGGAGAGATGTCAGTACTTATAATAATTTATTAAGTTATATCCACTTTTGCTTCTTCTTCCCTTAGTGGAACCTGCATATTACCATACAAAGCTTCTTAGTATAAGCACAATGCTGCACTTTTCATTTGTTAATGGATGGTATATTAATCATTTTTTAATATGTTCTATATTTTATGATGCTTTGACATCCTGGGGGCCTTACTGGCTGCCCCTCCCAGAGCTAGCTAATTCTTAGAGATTAAATGACTCCCATGAGTCCACCTTTCATATGCAAACCAACAAGTCCAAGGCCCATATCCCTAATCTCCTCTACTATCAACTCTCACACCCCAAATCAGTATTTCCCTAATCATGCCAGCGCCAGGAACTGGACAATTAGAGACCATCCTGTAATCCAGAGTCTGCCCAAGTTATTCAATCCAACCAATCCTAAACTTGCTCAAACCCCTACCCTGTATTGTCCATCCCTTTCCAAGGAGTCACTATAAAGGTTCCAGGCCATCATTTCTCCTCTGCTCCATCTGCCTTCTGAGCAACCCTCATGCTTCCTCATGTGGTTCTGCATGGTATGGGACATACCTTTTCCTTGAGAACTATAAGTAACAAAATTTTTCTCAAAAGCACTGACCTCCTCCTGTCATCACTCACTTACCTCTATAAATTACAGCCTGGGTGTAATCAAAACAAGATGGATCATATGAGCTGGTTACTGTATAAGAACCTGCTTTGGATAAAGTGGGACAGAAACAGGAATTTATCAATTTGCTGGAATGCCCAGTGGCATGCACTGTCTTCAAAAAGCTCTGCATGTGAATCTCAATCTTAGCCCAACTCAATATTTCTGTTTGGCCCCAAGAGCTCCAACAAGTCAAAACCCAGAGAATGACATGATCTGACCAGGTCAGACTGGTTCTGGGAATGTTTAACCTGAGCTCTAGGCATAAGGAATGACACTAGACAAAAGCAATTCAGGCTGTGAAGTCCAGGTTCTCTTGGGACCAAGAGAAGTCCAGGGGATTAACCAAATGGCCTGGGTCAGCTGGGCACACGGCAATCTCTGCCTCTGACCTAAAGCTCTTGCTTCATATTCACTGGTCAATAAAAGTTGAGCTTTCTCTAAAGCAGTATTTTGAACACTAATTTTAAAGGTGTAAATATTTAAATATGTAAAATATGCATATGTCACATCATTGTGAAAGAAATAGACTATAGTCAATATCTACATAAGCCAAGAATCTTCAAGGACATCACCACCACAGGGCAGCTCTACCATCTGGGGAATGTATAGGATAAGCAGGCTCAGCCAGTAAGAGTCCAAACTTCTCAGGTTTAAATATTCATTATAACTCAGGTCTCTTGTTATTCTAACATTCAACACCTATCTATTTCCAGTACTTATATAGGCACCTGCCTCCGAGTACCGAACCTATCCTCTAACAGAGACTAAGGGTCTTAGAAAGTCTTCATAACTGTAGATGGGCCCCAAGAATCCTCCTCTCCTAGCAGTTCACACTCTTTGGGCATGGGTTAGACCTGACAGCTTGCTTCTAATGAACATAACACAGAACAGGCGACAGAGTATTAATTCTGAGATTAGGTTACAAGACTGTGCTATTGTCTTGCTCTCTCGCACGCGCTCTCTCTCACTCTCTCTCTTTCTGGTTCTTCTTTGCTTCTTAGCTCTAACAAAGCAAGTGGCCATACTGTAAGCTGTCCTGTGGAGAGGCCCACGTGGTGTGGAGTGCGGAAGGCCTCTTGGCTGGTAGCCAACAAGGAGATGAATCCTGCCAACCAGCACCTGTGAGTTAGAGGCAGCTCCTTCTCTAGTCAAGCTTGGTGATGACCACAGCCTTGGGAGAGACCTTGAGACAGGGGATCCAGCCAAGCCTTGCCTGGATTCGTGGCCACAGAAACTGTGAGATTATTATTTTAAGCCACTAAAGTTTTGGGATAATTTGTTACCATAAGGTATATAACTAACAAAATAACCAAATAAAGATACATATATTAGCCAGGCTCGGCGGCTCAGCCTATAATCCTGCACTTTGGGAGGCTGAGGTGAGTGGATTGCCTGAGCCCGCGGGTTTGAGACCCGCCTGGGCAACTTGGCAAGACCTCATCTCTACAATAAATCAAAAAATCAGCCAGGTCTGGTAGCGCGCACCTGTAGTTCCGCCGGAGCCCAGCAGGTCGAGGCTGCGGTGGCCTGGAGCAGCCACTGCACTTCAGTCTGGGCGACAGAGTGAGACCCCCCAAAAAAATACATATATGTGAAAAACCTGAAATGTTTTCAAGTTACATTAATTATAATAAGATATGTCCTCTTTGTTCTCTCTCAGTATCTTTAGCGGTTTCAGCTAATCATATTTTCCTCCATGTTGGGGAACTGGTATACTTTCAATAAAATACCTGTCAACAGCTAAAATGCCACAAAACACTGACAGCAACAGTGACTGACACATAAATGAATAAAGTGCAGTAATAATAAGAATGATAATCATAATAAGCCACCAACATTTGTTTTGACAGACCAGCAGAAACACTCCGGTAGAGAGGTTTAAATACCGCATGCTACAAGAGAGTCAGCAGGAAGCATTTGTATTTCTGAAATATTGCACAACTCAAACATGAACTACAAAAGAGGGTTCCCAAAGCCACCTTAGGCTTCATAAAGCAGGACTGTGCTTCATCTCCATCTGTTATATTTGCTTAAATAGATTTGTGAAGAATATTTATTAAATGTAAATACTCAGAGAAAATATATTATACAAACGTGGTATTTTTTTATTAAGACCTAGCGGCCTTGGGAGATCACTGTGCTATAATGCAATGTAATTTGCATGTTGTCTACAATATTAAAGAAGTAATATATTGCATACTGTTAAAACATCCTGACCTCAAGGGAATTCACATTCCATTAGTTTGTTTTGTTTTTTTTTCTTTTTGAGTTGGAGTCTCACTCTGTTGCCCAGACTGGAGTGCAGTGGCCGCTCCCGGACACTGCAGCCTCGACCTACTGGGCTCCGGCGATCCTTCCGCCTCAGCCTTCCGAGTAGCTGGAATTACAGGCATGCACTTCCACGCCCGGCTGATTTTTTGATTTATTGTAGAGATGAGGTCTCGCTGCCCAGGCGGGTCTCGAACCCGCGGGCTCAGGCAATCTACTCACCTCAGCCTCTCAAAGGCGCAGGATTATAGGCTGAGCCACCAAGCCCGGCTCCATCAGTTTTATAGATGTGGAACTTTACAGGCAGAGAACACACTGTAAGTTACACGAGCTTATCATGGAAGATATCTTTAAATTTTTCAAAGAAATAGTATTTTCCTATAATACATATTTCTATTCTGCTGTGCTCAGGAAGAATGACGTTAATATACATAACTTACCTTATCTTTTAAAATAAAGTATCTGCTATGTTTATGTATTATATCTGTTCATTATTTCTACAGACAAGCACGGACCATCTACTACAAGCAAGGGGAAACAAGATGTTCAGGAATGATCCCTCCTTCCAAGGAACTTACAAAATATAGAAGAAATAGTGACACACACAGCTGTAGAATGTGATTAGTGCTTTGAGAGGAGAATGGTTAAGTACTATGACAGGTTAGAGACACGTGGGTTTCTTCTGGCTGAAAAAGTATAGTCTCATAAAACAGGCAGCAACGAAGGAAGCTTTGAAAGACTCCAGACAGGAGGACCTAGCCCCTGTTCCCTTCCCCAGTCATCAGCCTTCCAGCCTTCAGATGGAATTTCTTGCATCTCTTTCAAGTCCTGTTTTCTCTAGTCTCTCGAGATCTTTGACTTTACTTGTGATCCTCCTTCTTCCAGGAAGTTACTCCTTCCTCCAACCACCAAACTCTAGTCCACCTCCTATTTCTCTAAGCCTGGTTAACTTAGTCATCCTCTGGGTATCAGCTTAAAGCACTTTCTCTAAGTAGCCAGTGTTACACTCTTTAGAATGGACAGGGCACTTCTACTTGTTTTCCTTGCCCTACTAGCATGACGGTGGCTCTTTACATTCTCGCTTCTTCCTCAATACTCCAAGAGGGGCTAGCCTACGTTCTCTTGAACACCAGGCAAGTAAATAGGAAACTCATTTTGTAAGCCACAGTGTGCCACAGAAGGGTTCTATGCAAGGGCATGAAAGGATTGAAGAGAAGAGAAAAGAGGAGAGGAGAGGAGAGGAGAACTCACTATGTTTTTCAGCACAGCCTTGAACCCCTAGGCTCACACAATCCTCCCATCTCAACCTCCTGAGCAGGTGGGACTACAGATGCTACTGTTCTAGCTTAAAAGGATCTTAACTATCTTTTAGGAAAATCATTGGACACGAACATAAGGTCCTACGATAAAAGAGTTGACATGATACAATTTTTACAAAAATTATACATTAAGTGAAAAAAGCAGTTTATAAAACAGTATGTATAATATAGTCTCACTTGAGATATAACATGCATTTTAAACACTGTGTGTGTCAATATGAAAAAGTGTCATTGCATATAATACGCATCAAAAGATTCAGAATGATTAGTTAATTCTGGATTACGTGAACATAGATAATTTTTATTCCTTTTATTTATCTACATTTTCTACTTTTCTCCTGTACATTACTACTTTTACAAAATAAACTTAAAAACAAAAGGGAAAGAAACAAAAGGTACAAAGTAATGAGAATTTGAGTTAGAAAAATGGTAGGGAAAAGAGACTAAAGAAGCAAATTTGAGTTATAGTATAGAGAAAAAAATCAAAGATTAGACGTTTTTCAACTTAGTACCCAAAGGAACCATAAGGCTTTTAAAATAATGAAATCAACGAGAAAAATGGAGAATCCCATTTTGTACTTACTTGGTTAGAAGGTAATACTAACTGGGAATGTTTAGCAAAAGACTTGGACTCTCTGAGCCAGGAATATAGACAGCAGAATTGTTCCAACAGTAACTGCAAAGACAATACCATTGCAGATAAAGGAGAGAGCATGTTGAGGAATAAGGGTAAGATCACATCTTTGGGGAATTACAAGACTTAAGGAACATCTAAAAAGATATGTGTCTAACGAAGCAAGAAAGAAAAAAGTCTGAAGTAAAGAAAATGACCATCTCAAGAAGAAAAACATAGTCATCTATGCCAAACCTACATCATCACTGGCAACCAATTCCTATCCAGAACCCTAAAGGTCAATACCTTAAGAAATAAGATAAACAAGTGGGACCTCATCAAATTAATGAGCTTCTGCAAAGCAAAATAAACCATCAAGAGAGCAGGGAGACACCCCAGAAAATGGGAAAAAATATATGTCAACTGTGTATCTAACAAAGGCCTAACATCTAGGATCTACAAGGAACTCAAACATAGCGAAAGGAAAAAAACAAACATCCCCTTTAAAAGGGGGCAAAAGACATGAATAGACACTTCTCAAAAGAAGATATACGGGCAGCCAACAGACGCATGAAAAAGTGCTCAGGCTCACTCATCATCAGAGAAATGCATATCAAAATCACACTGAGATACCACCTAACCCCTGTAAGAATGGCCATCATTAATAAAACAAACAACAACAGATGCTGGTGAGGATGTGGAGAAAAGGGAACGTTTCTACACTGCTGGTGAGAACACAAACTTGTACAACCACTCTGGAAAACAGTCTGGAGATTTCTGAAAGAACTAGAAATTGACCTTCCATATGACCCAGCAATTCCCCTATTGGGAATATACCGGAGGAACACAAATTATTCTACAAAAAAGATACCTAGCCGGGCTCGGTGGCTCAGCCTGTAATCCCGCGCCTTTGGGAGGCTGAGGTGAGTAGATGGCCTGAGCCCGCGGGTTCGAGACCCGCCTGGGCAGCGAGACCTCATCTCTACAATAAATCAAAAAATCAGCCGGGCGTGGTAGCCTATGCCTGTAATTCTGGCTACTCAGAAGGCTGAGACGGAAGGATCACCGGAGCCCCGCAGATCGAGTGGCCGCTGCACTCCAGTCTGGGCAACAGAGTGAGACTCCAACTCAAAAAAAAAAAAGATACCTGCTCACGTATGTTTGTTACAGCTCTATTCACAATAGCAAAAACATGGAACCAACCGTGCTGCCCATCAAAGCTGGACTGGATTAAAAAAATGTGGTACATATACACAATGGAATATTATACAGCCATAAAGGACAAATATAAGGACTTTGCAGCAAATTGGATGGATTTGAAGTCTATCATACTCAGTGATTTATCACAGAAACAAAGAACTGAGTTCCATATGTTCTCACTCATAAGGTGACCTTGAACAATTATAATGCTATAAGAAAGTGATTGGCAGTAGTGGAAAACTGTCAGGGGAGGGGAGATGGGACTGCCAGCTGAGGGAAACTGCTAGGAGAGTAGGGCATACCTCATCAACAAGGGTACCTGTATGATCAATGTTTGTATACCTATCTCTGAATTGCACAGCACATCTTTATAATAAACAAATTTTTTTAAAAAACCTACGTCATCTATGTGGAAGAAAAGGATGCCTGAAAAAGAAGTCTCTGAATTCAACAAACATATGCAACATGTAGGTCAGCACATTTTCACAAGTTAGTATCACTACCACCATAAGCTTTACTTGGATATTTTAAGTATTTAAAGTTTTTCTTTGCAAAATATCTTAACAGCTTATCCACTTAGAAAAATACAAAAAAACGAAATAAGACAGAGATGGAATAGAAGGGCCCTAAATTTATTTCCTTCCATTTAAAGGAAACAACTCCATATAAAACACTGTACATACTTGAGAAATTTTCATCAAATCTGAACACAACATGTGTTACTTCAAAGCTAATGCAGAAGAGTTTGGTTCAGAGTAATATGGAATAAGCACACACCATCAAATCTCTCCCACTGATTAAAAATAAGAGCAAAGAGATTAGGAGACAAAGTAAAAACTCACAGAACAATCATATGATGGTGAGCTCTCTATTTTTGTTGCTGTTGTTTTTATACCTCCAATATCCTCATGTCTCCCATATCTCAGGGACAAAACCCACACCTTCACAGAGGACCGGATTGGAGGGGACATTTCAATACAATGCTTTTGTGAGTCTCCAAGGGCCCTCTCAGATAAGCCCCAGGAACAAGCCTGCAACTCCATGGCAGACAACTGTGGTGGCAACCCTGATGTAGTAACCTATCTCCAGAGCATTTTCTCCCCACTTTGCCCTGAAAAATATGTAGTTATGGAAAGTATTAAATAGTACAACATGGATAAAGCCTCAGCTTACTAGGCACAATAACAGAAAATGATGTTCCAGAGAGACAGAGTATGAGGAAAGATGACACAGAGGACAGAGTTGAGAGAGGCATCCTTTATTTCTGGGTCTGGGCTCACCCCTGAGTCATGCATGAAAGGAGCTCACTGAATAAACACTACAATTTGAGAACTGAACAAGACTGTGTACACCCCTGGGTGATGCAAATGCAACACAGACAAAAACAGTCTGTCAAGACTTTGAAAATTAAATTAACCTTAGCAAAAGTACACAGAAGACAGGTCAGAACTTACTATCTAAACCTCATCGAGTCAATTGCCTACTAAAACAAACAAAACAAGCATTCTCCAAGTTTTAAGAGTAGCCAGAATTTCGTAGCATAATGCTCAAAATGTCCATGATACAATTCAAAATCACTTGACATACACAGAATCAGGAAAACCTAAATAACTCCAGGGCAAAGGCAATGAACCCAAGTCAACCACAAGATGACACAGATACTGCAATAAACAAAGACTTTCGAGTAGCTATTACAACCATGTTCATGAAGTAAAGGCAAATGCTACTAACAAATGGCAAGCCAGACATTCTTGGTAAAGAAACTATTTTTTTAAATGTTAACAAAAATAAAAGTTTTAGAATGGAAAAGTACTGCAACAAAAAATTAAACATTTCCTAAAGGTGTTGAATAACAGAATTAAGACAGACACACAGACAAATGGTATAGAAAAGTAAGCCCAGAAATAAACCCACACATATATAGCCAAATGATCTTCAAGACGGGTGCCAAGGCTACACAATGGGGAAAGGATAGTCTCTTCAACAAAAGGTGATGGAGAAACTGGATATTCGTATGCTAAAATATGAGAATGTACACCTATCCAATACTATATACAAAAATTAAATCAAAATGGCTTAAAACCCTAAACATAAGACCTAAAACTATAAAACTCCTAAAAGAAAACAGGGGAAAAGCTTCATGACACTGAATTATTACTGATTTCTTGGATATGAATCTAAAAGCACAGACAACAAAAACAATAACAGACAAAAGTGATTACATCAAACTTCAAAACTTCTGTGAGGCAAGGGAAACAATATACAGAATAAAAAGGCAACCTATGGAATGGAAAAACATATTTGCAAACTGTATATTGGAGTGACTATCTAGAATATACAGAGGGTGCCAAAAAATGTATACACATTTAAAGAAAGGAAAAAACTATATTAAAATTGTAATGCTCAATAAGATGCATACAAGTCACGTTTGACTTCTGCAATTACAAGAGTTACTCAAAGTGGTTACCATCAGTGTCCAGACATCTCTAATTACAGCAAACATCTCTTAACATCTTTCAAAATGTGTACACATTATCTTGGCACCCCTGACATAAAGAATTTCTAAACTCAACAACAGAACAAATAACCTAGTTAAAAAATGGTCAAAGGACTTGACTAGCCATTTCCCCTTAGAAGATAAACAAATAGCCAACAAGCATATGAAAAGATAATCAACATCACTAATCATCAGAGAAATGCAAATCAAAACTACAATGCAATATCACCTCAAATCCATTAGGATGGTCACTATCAACAAAACAGAAAATAATAAATACTTGTGAGGATGTGGTAAAACTCAAACCCTTGTGTACTATTGGTGGGGATGAAAAATGGTGCAACCATTATGGAAAATGGCAGGAGCTTCCTCAATTAAATACATAACTGCCATGTGATCCAGTCATTTCACCTCTGGGTATTGATCCAAGAGAACTGAAAGCGGGATCTTGAAGAAATATTTGCACACCATGTTCATTGCAGCACTCTTCATAATATCCAAAAGGTGGAAGCAACCTAAATGCCCACCAACAAATGAGTGGATAAAAAAAACACAGTTTATACCTACAGTAGAGTATTGCTGAGTCTTAAGGGAGGAGGGAATCTTTTCCGGTGCAACACCAGGGACGAATCTCGAGGGCATTCTGCTTAGTGAAATTGTATTTCGCAGATGCTTATTTCAAAACACAGACAGGTATCTAAAGTAGTCAAATTCTTAGAATCTGAAAGTAGAATAGTGGCTGTCAAGAGCAAGGAGAAAGGGGAAAAAAGAGAGCTGCTGTCTTATGGATATTGATTTTCAAGATGAAAAAATTCTAGAGATCTGTTATACAACAATGTGCATATAGTTATCACTAATATACTATATACTTAAAATTGGTTAAGATAGTAAATTTTATATGTGTGTGTGTGTGTGTGTGTGTGTGTGTGTGTATTTTTGAGTTGGAGTCTCACCCTGTCACCCAGACTGGAGTGCAGTGGCACGCTCACTGCCACTCCAGCGTCGACCTGCTGAGCTCAGGCGATCCTTCCGCCTTAGCCTTCCTAAGTTGCCAGAACCACAGGCGCGCACTATCACGTCCAGCTAATTTTTTGATTTTTATTATAGAAATGAGGTTTCGCCAAGTTGCCCAGGTTGTTCTCGAATCGTGGGCTCAGGCAATCTGCTCACCTTGGCCTCCCAAAGTTCTGGGATTACAGGTTTTAGTCACCGCATCCAGCCATATTTTTTACCATAATAAAAAAATAATTGAGAACATTTATAGCAGCATTTTTCAATACCAAAAAACTAGAAACAACTGAAATTTGAGGATAAATTTTTGAAATAGATTTTTAAAACTGTGATTTCTGTGATTTACTCATACAGTGGAATATTTCAGCAATAAAAAGGAATATACTCCTGATATACACAATAGCATAAATTAAATATAACTATTGTTTTACCTCCATGAATTGTTTAAGTTTGGTGCTCATTTTAAAACTGGGTTGTTAGCCTTTGAAATGTTTTCAGGAGTTCTTTTTTTTTTTTCTTGTAGAGGCAGCATCTTGCTACATTGCCCAGGCTGATTTCAATCCTCCTGTCTCAGTCTCCCAAAATGCTGGTATTATAGGCAAGAGTAAGAGTAACTGTGTCTAGACCCAAGAGTTCTTTATGTGTTTTGGATATTTTGTCAATTATACTATAAATCTTCACCCACCCTATTATTGTGTGTTAGTAGTGTATTCTTTTTTTTTTTTTTTTTGGAGACAGGATTGTACTATGTTGCCCAGGATGGAGTGCAGTGGCTATTCACAGATACAATCATAGCTCACTGCAGTCTCGAACTCCTGGGCTCAAGTGATCTTCTGCCTCAGTCTCTCGAGTAGCTAGGACTATAGGTGCACACCACCATGTCTGGCTATTTGGCGGGGGGGTGGGGAGTAGAGACAAGGTCTTGTTATGTTGCCCAAGTTGGTCTTGAACTCATGGCCTGAAGTAGTCCTTTGGCCTTGACTAAAGCACTAGAATTATAGACATGAGCTACCATGCCCAGACAGTAGTGTATTCTTTAAAAACATGTTGCAAGAAAAAATCTATTCCCTGAACACAGTTTTTTTATATGAAGTAATTCCTTAACAGGTAAAACTAAGTTACTTCATTGTTCTATAAAGCCTGAACAATGTTTGCAGTAGTAGGTAGGGCTGACTAGAAAGGAACAGGATAGAAATTACTGGGGTGATGAAAATAGTCTGTATATTGATTGATGTGGCTGTCACAAAGAATTGCATGTTTGTCAAAATTCACCAAAAATACATACTATCTTTGTTTGTGTATATAAACAAAACCTCAATTACTTTAAAAAAAAATGGTACGTTTTTGACCCTACCAAAAAGTGATTTACTTTTGGTTATAAGTAATAATATCAAAACCTTACAAATGCCACCTCATAACTGCCTTCTGGTTAGTTACAAATATTCCCCATCAATATCTATACCCCCACTCCACACATATCCACTAAAAGGTGAATACTACCATCCAATACTTAAGGTCAAAACAATTATCACCGTGAAGGTCAAGTATTTTACTTATAAATATTTAATACTGTTTCATAGAAATGGTAATAAATAGTCAAACATTCTTTATTTCGTCTATTTAAATAATGAGAAAATAATGCTGAAACTATACAATGTCAAAACACAACATATGTGTGGACCAGCTGTTTGAAAAGATAATATGTGCTCCCTAAACTACTTCACAGGAATGTCTTGAAGATTAATGAGATAATGGACTGGATCCTTTTGAGTGGGTGAACTACTTGCTGTGGGTAATTTGGGAACCTTAGGGTACAGTAAATCCACCAGGACACAGACTACAATTACTACCCCAAAGCAAAATGGTAGACTTAAAAACTTATATTCTGATAATTGAGATTTTAAATATTCAGAATGGTGCTTTTCGAAGTATAATATATGCCTGGAATGTACTTTAATTCCTTAAATTAAAAAAAAAAAGAAAGCTTCTATTCTGTGCGTTAAACAATAAAGCTCTTCTTTTTAACATTTAAGAGTTCATCATTATGCTAGTCACCCAAGGATACAAAATAAAAAGATGCAGTCACTGCCCTCGAGAAGTTCACATTTAGTGAGTAAAACATACAAATAAATAATTTAAACACAGTATGACAATACTTCTGTGCACCTGGTCTTACAGAAATAATGGACGAGGTACCTAACCCAGAATGAGGTGGGGTCTGTGAGGTGGAAGGATGAGGCCAGAGAAGGCCTTTGGGAAGCAGTGGCCCCTGCGCAGATGGACACTAGAAGGATGTGGCCGCCTTCAGTCAAAAGGGAGGGCTTAGGGACTGTGCAGGAGTGTTGGGGCTAGATCCAACAGATGCAAAGAAATGAAGAAAGCCAAGGAAGCACAGGGCACTGCTGGAGGCCTCCCGGGCCAGGCAGGGCAGGAGATGGCAAGGCAGAGGCCAGGAGGGGCGGGCTGGAAGTATTTTCTGTAAGGAATCAAAAATATGCACCTGGAACTCTGGAGAAGATTTAGATTGGGCAGCCAACAGCCAGAAGAAAGTAACTGAAGTCCTCACTAGGAGACTATTACAGAAATCCTGACAGCAGGTAAGGTGAAGAAGAGACAGGAGAAAGAAACTGGGGCAAATTCAGTCAGGTATGGGGAAAAAAAAATTCCCATAGTATGCCACGAATCGAAAGGAGCAAAGAGCAGGAGGGAGTAATTCACAGTGACAAACAAAGAAGGCAAGGCTACAGTACTGCTTGGATTTGATAACTCGCTGAGGTTTGGGGTGCCCTCGGCAAGAGTAATTTCTGTGAGATGATGGATGACAGCGGAGAGCAGAGCTCATGCAGACTACGGTTTCAGTAAGTGTGGCTGTGAAGGCAAGAGTGGACCACAGCTTAGGGGGGATTTTGGCTGAAGAACAGTCCTGTGAAAGATATCAGCAGGGGGCTGGTAGTGTCCAGAAGAGGACCTATTCCCTGAGAAGAGAGAGCAAGCCCCACGGGTGGGTTTTGACACCACGGAGTTGGGTCATGGTGGGAAGGAAGTTGAGGGAAATCGTCTTCTCACTTTGGTACCATGAGACCTTACTTCTGTAAAACAAGAACAGCTAGGTCGGTTTCTGGTCTCCCAAATATGACTTTAAGGAAAGAAAGTTAAATACCCATCTAAAATAAGTATAAAAGTGAGAGTTACACATGTCATAAAGTTCACCGAATTGCTTATTCACCATGACATAAATCAAAAGTGTTTAAAATGAACTTAATTTTTTTCTAAAATTAGTTCCTTTCACCCTTACAGATTACATCACTTGGTTGTCAACCACTGATAAATAATACAACCTAATATACAATAATACACTGTATCAATAAAGGTTTCTTAGTAAACAAAATTAAAAGCTAACTTTAAACACACACAATTATAAATTCTTCATGACATTTTAAAAACCTCAGGAAGAGATAATATCTCTACAAAAAAGTCACATTTCTTTTGATCATACAAATGGGCTAAGGCAACAACTTGTAGAAACTGTTATTTGTATTTATGTTGAATGAATGTATAGTATGCATGAAAGTTGGTTCCCATACTGTGTGCAACATATGTTCTAGCACAATGGATCACTAACTGTATGGGTATATGCTCACTGAAAAATTGGCTTAATATCTCAAAGTGCTGTTCCTTTCCACCCATCCATCTCACCTACTTGTAAGGTGGTACCTCACTACTATTAATACAGGCTTCTGTGGCCTCCCAAAAAATGTACCATATACCTACACAAGGGAAGATTCATTACTATTAAAGGCATGGCAAATTAAACATTTTCTATAATGATATAATTCCTAAAGATATTAAATTCTTTATCTAAAACGTTTTAGATCTAAGATAAATAAGACAATAAAAAATAAATTCATTACGCCTTCCCTAAAATCTATAAAAATAAAAAATTATTTTTAAGTGAAATAAGCAAAATGAGTAACAATGAGAACTGTATGTGACCATCTGAATAAATTCTTAAATGGGTGGATAGAGAGCTGAATATTTACAGAGACACATACACATTCAAATATATTTAAAATACTTCAAAGTATGTGCTTTTGAAAGTTGTTCATCAGATGCTAGAGAGGAAGTGGAGAAAAGGGAACACTTCTACACTGTTGGTGGGAGTGTAAACTAGTACAGTCTCTGTGGAAAGCAGTGTGGTGATTCCTAAAAGATCTAAAAATTGACCTTCCATAAGACCCTGCAATCCCCCTACTGGGAATATACCCGAAGGAACTCAAATCACTCTATGAAAAAGATACCTATGACCAGGCTCGGTGGCTCAGCCTGTAATCCAAGCACTCTGGGAGGCTGAGGTGAATGGATTGCCTGAGCCTGCAGGTTCGAGACCAGTCCGGGCAACTTGGCAAGACCTCATCTCTACAATAAATAAAAAAATTAGCCAGATGTGGTATCACACGCCTATAGTTCCGGCTACTTGGAAGGTTGAGGCGGAAGGATCATGGGAGCCCAGCAGGTCGACGCCGGGGTGGCCATGAGTGTGCCACTGCACTCCAGCCTGGGCAACAGAGTGAGACTCCAACTAAAAAAAGAAAAAAAAGATACCTGCACACGTATGTTTACTGTAGTATTATTCACAATAGCAAGAACATGGAACCAACCATGCTGTCCCTCACAAGAAGACTGGATTTTAAAAAACGTGGTACATATACACAGTGGAATATTACGCAGCCATAAAGGAGGATAAAACCATGAACTTCACAGTAACCTGGATGGGCTTAGAGTCTATAATACTGAGTGATCTATCACAGAAACAAAGAACTGAGTATTACATATTCTCATTCATAAGCGGACCTTGAACAATTATTGTACTATTATAAGAAAAGGATTGGCAGTAGTGGGAATCTACTGGGGGGGGCAACTCATCAATAAGGGTACCTGCATAATGAGCATTTGTATACCTAACCCTGGATTGTACCCCACATCTTTAAAATAAAAAAATTAAAAGTAAAAAATAATAATAATAATAAAATAACCAGTGATGTTAAAAAAAGAAAGAAAGAAAGTTGTTCATGACCTCAGTTATCCTCTGCCCTAGACTTACCATGTCAGGTATGTGACAGATTTAAATGCTGTTAAAATGAGAGGTGGGGAGCCTCCTAGTTATGCTGTCTTCCAGAGCCACTGATGAATGCTAATCTTCCCATCTCCACCCTAACCCGCCATCCTCTACCCTAACCTACAAACAGCCACGTCTTCGGGTCATGTGCCAACGTGCCAATGCCCAGTTCTTTCCATGGCAAGTACAAGGAGGGACCCCGTTGGAAGATGCAGTGGTCGTGGAAAGGGGAGTTCAACAGCTCTGGATATCCTCAGGCCCCTACAACTGTGCTGAAGAAGAAAGCTCATTCCTGTCCAGGCAGGCAGGCAGGCAGGCAGACAGACAGACAGACAGACTGACCAGATACCTTTTCTCCCTCTCTGTCCCTATTAGCACAACTCTACATACATGCCCCAAATACCAAGATGGGTATTTCAGTTAAATATCAATCACTAAGAAAGTGGAATTTAAAATAAGGAAACTCACTTTGTAAAATGTTTACTCTTTTGTATGACTAGATGTGTTGGGGATTACTTTTCTGATACGTTTGCTTTCAACAAAAAGGAAAACTTACTGTTGATGTGATCGATGTAGTAGACACCAATCTGAGGGTCAAACCCTGCTTCCCATCCCCACGGCAGCTCATCCCCAACACAATCAGCAAATGACAAGGGCTTCGTTAACCTATAACAAACCAGAACAGATACAATGCGTCAAAAACCACGTGTCAACATTCAGCATCCTAACTGCAAGTCAAGTGTCCAGGCTGCATTTCTTTTTTTGTTGCTGTTCTTGTTTCCATTTCAAATGCACTACTGCATTTGAAATCTTAAAGGAAAAACAGAAAACAAGGATAAGATAGAGCTGAATATCCAAAAATGTAGGATAAGTCATAATAACCTTCCGAAAGTTCACAGTTTAAGGGAGGGAGATAAATCTAGACAATAAATTTAAAAAATCATCTTAAACCAAGCAGAACTCAAGCTGAGAGTGAGGAGGCTTGGGATCTAGCACTAGCTCTGCAGTAAACAACTAGCCCATTAAAAAGAAACACTTACCTCAGGATTCAAATACTTCCATCATAAAAATCATATTAGTACCTCTAAATGAGATATGTGCCAGGCTACACTAATTTCAGAACTGATGCTCTTTTATAAATTAAATTAACTGTGAGGTCTACCATGAGTTCTCCATGAGAGAAAGGAAAAACATGTCTTATTTTTATAGGTATTTTATACATAACAGTCATTCAACAAAACTTTTAATGGAAGCAAATATATAACGTATTCATACAGCAATGTGATATTACCTTCTGAAACTGTTTATGCTCTCTCTTAAAAAACTGCTTTCTCTTGAAGACACTTTCTCTTTGGGACTTTTTTCTTCAAAACAAATGGGGAAACAGAACTATTTCCTAAGCAGAATACAGGTTTCATATTTAATTACAGGTTGACTTTTTCCTCTCACTCCTTTCCGTTTTGCTTTTGAAATCTTCCTTGGGTTTAGAGCAGCCTTGGGCAGGTTAACACTCAGATGAGAGAATGCCCTGTTGGAGGGTGGCCACCATCAGTCAACACATTTTCTAATTTAATACACTGGCACCACAAGCATGGTTCTTACATACGAAATCTCCTGGAATCCCTTTTATTCATGCTAATGAACAGCAAAGATCTCATAGTACAACTGAAATATAGGTCATTTTCAGAATCGTATCATTCATCAGAATAACAAAGTACATCATCCACCTTCAGAATGGTAGAAGAATGATCTGAAAAGGAGGGAAATCCTTTATTCCCAGTCCTGGCCTGCAACAGCCCTCCAAGGCTGCAGAACACTGATGGATGAAAAGAAGGGTCTCCTTTTCTCTTAACCTTTGCACAGCGTGAAATCTCCTTCCGGAGATGATGCCAGAGACTGGCCTTCAAACCAGCACAGCAAACAGAAGCAATAATGACAGCAACACACTCTTGCCACTAACTCACTGCTGAAACTAGTTACTGGCCGCCTTTCTCTACCTCAGTTTCCTTCTCTTTAAAGTGGTGATCACATCCTAGCATCCTCTTCCTGCAGTTTACCTCCTAAGATTAATGCAAGGATAAAAAGGAATTAACTTAGAACAGTGTCTAGGACATGGCAAACAGTAAGTATCAGTGATTATTAACACAAGTGCATGTGAATTGTCTCATTTACTCCTCAGAGAATCAAGTGAGGCAGTACAGTAGAGAACCGTGGATCTTAAGATACAGTCCCCAGAACCAGCAGCATCAACATCTGGAAACTAGTTAGAAATGCAAATTCTTGGGCCCTATTGTGGAGTCAGAAACTCTAGGGCCCCATAATATACACTCTCCAGGTAATTCTGCTACAGACTAAAGTGTGGGAACCACTGGCTTCAAAGTTAAGAACTCGAAATCTGGCATCAAAAAGATCTGGGCTCCAGTACCTATTCTGCAACTTAGTATCAAACCTACACCAAGATATTAGCTTAAAAGTCCTGATTTCCTTAAAAGGGAGTGGGAGGAAAAATTGTAAAGTTTAAGTAAGAACTAAACAGCCTGACAAATGGTAGGCTTCAATACATGTTAGATGAGGGAGATGAATCTCAAACATGCTAAGCGATGTGCCCAAGAAAGGCAATTTGCCGTATTTCCTTTGCAAACATTGAGTGTATCTGGACCTAGGTTGAATTCAGTACAAAAAATGGTGCTCCTAGAATTGCTCTCAAATTCTATCTGATGTAAAAAACTGCCCAGTGAAATTGGTTTTTCTTTTGACAAAGGAATTAGATACCACATTTTAAAAATCCCCACACCCTAGAGGTGGTCTTGCCTACATACACTTCTCTTTGACTACCTCACTAAAGCAACTAGACATAGCTCCTGTGCCAGGTCACCTTGCATATTCTTCTGTTTGATGATTCTCTTCCCCTAACTCATTCATCAATGTTTCCTAAAAGGGTCATGCTTCCTAAGGAAATGGAGAATAAGGAAACATGAGAACAGTGAGCTTAAGTTACAAAAGAAAAATATCAGACCAGTTTTATTCTGCCACTAACTCCACATGCTTAAGCAAGAGTATAACATGAACATATGTGTTACTCTTTGGATAAAAGAAAGCTATAAAAGCTTCAGAACATGTGCTATGATTACAAGTTAACGGTACTTTGATTACATTTGGAAACAATCCAGTTTGTCCCATTAACTGGTCAGCAGATAATAAGCATTTAATTGTCATTTTTCTAAGACTAGAATTACATCTATAAGTATACATGTAATTTTGAACTCAGTGAAAATTCAGAAGTTTCCATTCCTGAAAATTTTAATGTAAAAATTTATTTGCCATATTATTTCAAAATTAATGTAATACTTTATTGTCTGTATATGAATACATATTTTTCTCTGAACTCTATCAATAAGTAAAGCCATTAAAAACCTACGTATAAATCTTGATATTTTAGAATGAAACTCATCCAAATTATAAAATATAAACAGAATGACATTCTCTGGTATCAAACAAATTAAGCACCCAATTATGCTTCTATACGGATAAAGAAAAAATATTACTATGATATACTAAGAAGTAACACAAAGCAAAAAAAAAAAAAAAGATGTTTTCCAAAATTAAAACAATATAAAGTAAGACAAATACAGTGAACTGAAATGTTAATTAACTCCTAAATTTCTTCCTCTTGTTTTACACAAGCTGTCTTGATCTTTCTATGATGCTAAGGAAGTAAAAATGGATGGGGTTTTGTTTCTTATTAGTTCCCCACAAAGGAGCAACAACATGCCAAAAAGGCCTGAAATTAACAGGAGTCTTTATGCTAAATTCCAGAGATTATGCTTTGCTTAAAAAACCATCTTCCTTTGTACCTTTTCTGAAGTGAAGAAAATGGTAATTTACTTTAGCACTTTGCCAAAATGTACATACAAAATTTAAACCTTGCATGGAATTCCTCTCCTTGTTGGCATTATATCATTCTTCTACAGCCACTTAGTATTTATTGTACCTGTCCTAAGACATGAGATGCCACACAGAGACGTATGCATTCTTCATAATTATACAATGGTAAATACTGTGTGAGTTGCAAGCACCACTCCAGAAAAACTGAGTCTGTACTAATTGCACTAAATGAAAAAGCACTTGAGAAAGAAAGCCATTTCAGGTTACTAAAACTCTTGGCACAATTCAGTCTCCCAAATGTATAGCTTAGCACAAATGTCGTAACAGTTATTTTTTACTTCGTAGCAACTATTGTTTTCATTGTTTGGCTAATTCAAAACCAAGTTCATACAGTCAACTGTCTATGATTACCACAGAATCAGCCCGCACAAACATTACCGAACCTTCTAAGAGAACAGGGGAGAAGGGTGAATTTTAAAGGGAGGGTAAAACACTAGAAATCTTTTTTATAGTTCTAGAAGAATGTTTATGATGTTGATTAGTTCCCTCAAAACAACTTCTAACTGTTTACCAATAGAGAAACTAGAAACACAGAGAACCAAAAAAGGGGGCGAATAATAGAAAACAGTGAACAGAGGCAACAAGAAAAAAATGGCTTTTAAGATAAATTATGCAACACCATTTCATAGGACTATAACAAAATTAGTTCCCTGACTTTCAGGAAATTAGCTTAAATTGTTAGAAAGAAGTCATATTAGATAGCACAATTTCCAGAAAATAAAGATTAGGTATTAAAACAGGTCACAATGGAGAGAATCATCTCTTTCTGAGATCACACTTTTATCTTAAAGCAAGAGAACAGACTGGACAATATCACAAGGTTCCAATCTACCTTAATCCCCATATTCTTCCTGCCAATGAGAATATGGGGATACCCTTTTAGTTGTATGGTAACTTATTGTTTATAAGAAGTTATTCAATCTTTTAAATATCATCTTGTGACATACTAATTGCTTAAGAAAGAAAAGAAACTAATTTTATTGGTTGTCTGTTAAGTGCCAGAAACGATGCAAGGTAGTTTCAAATATTGTCTCATTTAATCCTAACAACAATCCTTTGAAATGGGTATTTCTACTCCCATGTTTTACAGATTTAATTCTGAATGTAACACATACAGAACTGTATGTTTTATGTGGCACAGTCCTACATTTTGGGCCCTGCCTGTGTGCAGTGGTGGGATACAACAAGGAAAGGACTGGGTCCTTGTCCTGGGGAGCCCAGGGGAGGGCAGCCAACTAGTTAACTGAAAGTGTTATGCTAGGACTTGGCCAGGAAGGCTCTTGGCCCACTGTAGCGGGTCAGGAAGGAGATCACTGCTCAAAGATTTAAATGATTCACTCAGTATGACAGAGCTGGCAAGGCACATAACTAAGTAGTCTCATCAGGATCCTTTCTTCAGATTTAGTTTGTATCGTCTTTGCACCTGCAAAGTACAAAGATGATACAAACAGTTTTCACTGTTCCCCTGCAATGGTCCAAAGTCTGTTCTTCCTACAGTTTTTACCCACGGGCATGAGTTTTGTTCCCCAGCACCCAAGAGAACTAGCTGAATACCTCTTTCTCGTAACAGCCTTTCAAATATCTGAACACAACAACAATCTTGTCTCCCATGTCTGCTCCCCCAGAAATCAAGCACCTCAACTCCTCTCTGCATGTTTCACATCTCTTCTCCACCCAAGCCTGCCAATCTTCGGCCCTCCCCCATCCACTCCTCTCGGCTCCCCTGTCTCCGTCCATAAATGATCACCCAATATTTATCTTCTCTCAAATGGTTAATTTTTTTCTCCCTCAGCCTATAAATATACTCAAGCCCCATCATCCTAAAAAAAGCCTTTCCTCAAGCCTTCTGATTACCTCTTTTGACATTCACTTCCTAACCTAGAGACTTTAAAGCAGGAGGACTTTAGGAGGTCCTGTTAGAATCTCCTTTGTTTCCTAATGCCTAATGCTATAACTGCTCCATGTCTACAGTCTTGAAGGGCAACATTCGTGGGTGATTCGCCTTTGAAAGAACACATGGCTTATGCTGTTGGATGTTGGGAACCAGATATATTATGTGTGGAAACTTCAATACTTACAATATTTTATATTAAAAAAGACAATTTGGCCGGGCTTGGTGGCTCAGTCAGTAATCCCATGCTTTGGGAGGCCGAGGTGAGTGAATTGCCTGAGCCCGCGGGTTTGAGACACGCCTGGGCAACTTGGTGAGACCTCATCTCTACAATAAATCAAAAAAGTTAGCCGGGTGTGGTAGCGCGCACCTGTAGTTCCAGCTACTCGGAAGGCTGAGGCGGAAGGATCGCCAGAGCCCAGCAGGTTGAGGCTGCGGTGGCTGGGAGCGGCATTGCAATGCAGTCTGGGCGACAGAGTGAGACTCCAATTAAAAAAAAAAAAAAAGGCAATTTTTATATATAGTAATTATACAAATAATATAAAATATTTACTAAGTGTTAATCATGTACTATACATGTTCTAACATGTGTGTGTGTGTGTGTGTGTGTGTGTGTGTGTGTGTGTGTGCACTAAATCCTCACAAAACTTTGCAAAGCAGATATAATTACTGTCTCCATTTGAATGTTCCATACAGGAAAAACAGTATTCCTAATCAAATAAGCACGTGCCTAGGCAACACACACCTCTCTCTAGTTCACATTTGCACTACAAGGCAGCAGTGGTGCACACTCTATGGCTTAAGCCTTCACACCATCGACCTTTATGATGGAGGGTCTGAAGAAGTAAAACAAAACAAAACAAAAAAACCCAACCACACATAAAAGGAAAAATACATAAAGAATTTAAAAGTTACGTGCCCTTTAACTATGATCAAAAGTAGCTTTTAAAAAGTACTTACCTTTTTTACATAGTTTGTAGACTGAATACCAATTTCTAGGTAAAATATATGATTTATGCATGTATTTCTTAAACAGATTACAAAATGACTCCAACTTAACTGATTATATTGTCTGTCTATTTAAACTAAAAACATTGGTGCTAATGAGGCCAAGGTTGTAGATTACATCTCCCACAAGGGCCCTTTGTCAAAGTATCAACCTGAAAATGCTGGTTTACAGTAGTGGTTCTCGAGCCTAAGTGCGTGACCCATTCAACTCAACTGAAAGGCTTACGAAAACAAAGACTGCTGGGGTACCCCCAAAATTTGCAACTCAATAGATCTGGGAAAGCCCTGAGAATTTACAGCTCTAACAAGCTCCCAAGTTATGCTGATGATGCCGATCTCAGAGCTACACTTCGAAAACCACAGCTTAAAGGGCACAAATTAGAGCCCTAATCCAACCAAGGTGATGAAGAAACAGAAAAACAAACTCAATTTAAAAATAAACCAGAAGGCAAGACATTGTGCTTCACAAATATCTGTTATAAAAACTATGAAATATTTAAGCCAGGCTCGGTGGCTCAGCCTGTAATCCCGCACTTTGGGAGGCTGAGGTGAGTGGATTGCCTGAGCCTGCAGATTCGAGACTCACCTGGGCAACTTGGCGAGACCTCATCTCTACAATAAATTTTAAAAATTAGCCGGGCGTGGTAGCGCGCGCCTGTAGTTCCAGTTACTTGGAAGGCTGAGGCGGAAGGATCGCCAGAGCCCAGCATGTCGAGGCTGCGGTGGCCAGGAGTGGCCACCACACTCCAGTCTGGGCAACAGAGTGAGACTCCAACTCAAAAAAAAAAAACTATGAAATATTTAAAATATTTAGACACAATTAATGGCTTGATAATCCTCACATTTGGAAAAGGCCACTTCATTTAATTTTAAGTAAACATTTCTTCAAAGGACACAACTAATTTTTTAAAAAGTTGATCACAAGCCAGGTTTTCTTTTTCCTTCATTTTATCATTTATACACAAATAGCAAGAAGGAGTCAACACTATTAGTTACTAGGGAAATGCAAATCAAAACGACAACGAAGTACCAGTTCACATCCACTATGATGACTGTCATTGAAAG
>NW_007251151.1:6250-84599 GCF_000164805.1 Carlito syrichta | reverse complement strand
GGAGAGGAGGGGGGGAGGGAGAGAGAGGGAGGAAGAGAGAAGGAGGGAGGGAGAGAAAAAGAAAAAGAAAGAAAGAACAAGTGTTGACAAACATATGAAGAAATGGAAACCCTGTACACTGCTGGTGGGAATATAAAATGGTACAGCCTCTGTGGAGAACAGTTTAGTGGTTTCTCAAAAAAGTTAAACAGAATTACCATATGACCTCTAAATACTACTCTAAGTTCTAGTCTAAAATAACTGAAAACGGGTAATCAAATAAATACATATATGTGCATGTTCGTAGCAGCATTATTTACAATAGCCAAAAGGTGGGAACAGCCCACATTTCCATCAACAGATACACGGACAAAAACACATGGTATATAGTGGGTTGATACATAAGCTCAGAGTGTTTTTGGCTTGCCCATGGAATGCAAATATTGTATGATGGTTGACTGGTGATCACATTTGCCAATTCTTGGGCTGACTGATATGGATCATCGTCTATTGAAGTGTTTAAACAGTATTCATCAAAGACCAATGGTCATCCTGAATGTAGAGAATCACTCAGGTCAAAGTGGCCCTCTTTGAAATGACAAAACCATTTTTTGGCTGTGGTTTTCCCTGATGGCATTATCCCTGTTTACAGCACAAATGTTTCAAGCCGTCTCTGCTACCTTTACTCCTCTGTTAAACTCAAACAGAAGAATATGTCAAAAGTGTTCATTTCTTCCACCTGACACTCCATCTTTTTTAGCCCACAAATAGATTCTTCAAATCTGCAAAATGCAATGCGTGTTCATAAGCACAGCATTGTCACTTCAAATGATAAACGATAAACAAACTCCCAACACTGCAGTGTTGTCATGCCAAAAACAAATGCTACGAACCTGTACATCAACCTAATACATGCAATCGAATATTATTCAGTCATTAAAAGGAATGAAGTACGTGTTCATTCTACAATGTAGATGTATCTCCAAACCATGCTAAGTGAAAGAAACCAGGCATGAAAGGTTCAAATTCATAATTCCATTACATGAAATATAAAATCCATAAAAACAGAAAATAGATCAACGGCTGCCAGTAGATAAGGGGAGAGAAAAATTGAAAGAAAACTGCTTAATGGGTACTTTGGAGTGACAGAAATGCTTTGAAACTAAATACGAGCAGAGATTAAAAAAGAATTTACTTATTAAAAATTATGTATTTATTCTTACATGTTTAAATTTCAGTCACCTTCCCTTTAAGGACTTTTTTCATCTGGGGAAACCAAAAAAAAGTCACTCAGGGCAAGATCAAGTGAGTAGGAAGGATGGGGCATGGGCAGCATGTCATTTTTGGCCAAAAACTACTGAACACTCAGCATGGCGTGGGCAGGTTGTTTGTGTAAATCACCCATCATGAAATGGGCAAATGCACTGAAGGACTCTCCAAAAAAAGGTCACCAGAACTAAACGCAGTCTCCCACAACAATGCTAGCTGGTACACTGATGCTAATGGGTCCCTAGAACACTCACCTAGTAGGGGAAGCCTGTGGTACAAAAGGTCTACCCTCCAAAAAATAACTGCGGTTTTTATTGGGGGGTACTCCACCTTGTATAGTGGTGGTTGCACAACACTGTGAGTTGAGTAGATCACTTCAACATAGTGAATTTATGATATGTCAATTTTACTTCAGTAAATTGCTTTTTAAAAAAACAGTAACAGGCTGGGCACTGTGGCTCACACCTGTAATCCTAGAACTTTAGGAGGTGAAGGTGAAAGGACTGCCTGAGCCCAAGGGTTTGAAACCAGCCCAGGTGACTTGGTGAAACCTCGTCTCTACAATAAATCAAAAAATTAGCTGGGCATAGTGGCACACGCCTGTAGTTCCAGCTACTTAGATCCCCTGAGCCCAGCAGGTTGAGGCTGCAGTGGCCATGAGTGTGCCACTGCATTCCAGCCTGGGCAACAGAGTTAGACTCTGACTCAAAAAAAAAGAATAACAAATATAATACCAAGACTACAAGTGAATAAAATATTTTCACAAGAGTAAGGAAAATAATAACAACATGGGAAGAAATTTAACATGACTAATAATAAAAAGAAATGCCAACTACAATAATGAGGCTTAATTTTAAGCCTATTAAAGAATTAAGATTTTGTTTTTTGTTTTGTTTTGCTTTGTCTTAGTGATGAAACACTCTTCTGGTGAGGATGTGAGAAATCAGTTACTTTCACTTACTGCAAGTGACTTTGTAATCTGATACAGTCCTTTTAAGAAACAAGTTGATGATGGAGAGTAGTGGCTCAAACATTTAATCCCAGCATTTTGGGAGGCCAAGGCGAGAGGATTGCCTGAGCCCGCAGGTTGGAGACCAGCCTGGGCAACATGATGAGATCTCGTCTCTACAATAAATAAAATTAGCCAGGCATGGCAGCATGCACCTGTAGTTCTGGCTACTTGGAAGGCTGAGGCGAAAAGATCAACGGAGCCCAGCAGGTCAACGCTGGGATGGCCGTGAGCATGCCACTGCACTCCAGCCTGGGCGATGGAGTAAGACTCCAACTCAAAAAAAAAAAAAAAGAAAGAAAGAAAAAGAAAAAAGTTGACAATATTAAAATGCCATTAAAATACTGATTCCATTTTAACCCAGAAATGCTATTCTTGCAGTGTTCCATGAATCCTGTCCTACCTCCACAAGGGTCAGCTTCCACCTAAAAAATGTTACTACTCTAGTGTCTCTCTCCCAGACTGTGAAGTTCTCAAAGGCAGGGAACCTGTCCTGCTACCTGTCTAGCACAAAGCCTACTTCATACACAGCTGGTACATAATAAATGCTGGTTAAATGAAAGATTAAAAAGGAAAATAAGAAAAAAAACAACCATATCATGGAAGGATTATAATGTATTCTTTTAAAGATTTTCAATTTACATAGATGTAAAGGTAAATGCATTTATTCAAATAACAATAAGAAGGCTGATATTAAGGTGTTAGTTGATAAATGTTTCCTGACAATGGAACAGGATAGGAGAAAATCTTTTAACACTGCATCAAAATATTTGGTCCTGTGATTTTTTTTGTTGTAATTACATTATGTATCATAATAAATAGCTTAAGAGAAAACAGATTCTAAGTTACAAAGATGGAACAGAATTTAACAGAGGTGTTTCAATAATCCAGAAAGTTTTGTGTTTTTTAAAAATATTTTTATTCCACAGAAGAAAGCAGAGTAATCACGCAAACACTTTAACCTGAACCTCTTTTCTCTCCCAAGTACCAAAAAACGTTTGCTTGTCAGATTATTTGGTTTTGGAAAATAGTTTGAAACTTTTAGTGGCCATGCCAGCAAAGAAGGCAGGAAGGTTTGAGAGAGGAAGAGGACTTAAAGGACTGTTGTCCAGATAAACAAAAACCCACCAAGGCTGCCTCAATCCCCAACCTGCACTACAACAACATCAGCCAGTCACTTTCATTATGGACAACAAACAACTGTTAAATGACTATGATTGGAAGAGGCTTGAGTACTCACTCTGGAGAAAGTGCTCCAGTTAGAACAAGGAAGTGACACAGGGCACAGCCCTATGAATGACAGAAGCTTGTTACACTCAACCTCTCTCTTGAAGAGGTTAATTCAACAATTAAAATGAATCTAGATGACTTACATCAAAACTTAAGGAACATGGTCAGGCGTGGTGGCTCATGCCTGTAATACCACACTTCGGGAAGCCAAGGCCAGAGGACTGCTTGAGCCCAGGAGTTCGAGACTAGCCTGGGCAACATAGTGAGACCTCATCTCTACAAAAAAATCAAAATTATATATATTTTTAAAAATTATTAATTAAAAAAATTAAGGAATCTGAGAGGAATTTTTTACTCCCTATAACCTCAGTATTCCTTATAGGAATAATCCTAATTAACAATATAATGTGTTTCATTCCACACTGTGTTTTAAAATAAATATATACAGACTTATATATAAAAATATGCATATTACAAGATTGGTATCAAACTATATATAGTATAGTTTTAAGTCCTGCCTTTAACAAATACATACATTAACAGTTAACAGATTCTCATTATGAAGAATACATATAAAATAACAGGATAAACTATTAAAGTCCTTCCTCCACTTTCCTACAGAGTGATATCTATTTTAATATTTTGGTAATTTTTTCAGTCCATCTATGAACTTACATACAGTTGACCCTTGAACAACCCTCTGCACAGTTGAAAATCCACGTATAACTTTCAACTCCCCAAAAACGTATTAATAGCCTACTGCTGACAAAAAAACCTTACTGATAATAGTCCACTAACAAATATTTTGTATGTTATGTGATACACTGCATTATTACAATAAAGTAAGCTAAAGAAAATGTTATTAAGGAAACCCTAAGGAAGAGAAAACACACTGACAGCACTGTACTACATTTATCAATACCATATTTATATTTTCTGTTTACCAGATAGTCCATCTGAAGTGATGGCAACTGTAGTTGCAGACCTCAGTCTATGGTACAGATCAAGCAATTCCATTTTTTCTTGTAATGTCATGAGTTTTCTGTTTCTTGGGAACACTTCCAGCATCACTTCGTGGCACTTCACACGAGTCCCACGATGTTATTCAAAGTTTACGAGATTGTGCTAAACATGAAAAATACTGAAGAACCCAAGATCACTTTAGTGCTGTACACAATGTACCACAGACAACTGCCCACATGAAGATGATAAGCGTCACATGACAATGTAAGCAGACACTCTCAACACCTGAGCTCAACGTGATAGTTAAAGGTGGCTATGAAATCATTACAGTAGTACCGTATTATTACAGTTAATTATATGCGGTTATGATTTAATACTGCATTCTTACGGTTTTTAACTTTACATCTCTCAATTTTTCTTAACTTTTTTTTAGTATTTCTAGGCTACGAAGTTTATCTGTAAGTTTTTTCATTTTGTCACAAATCTCCAAAAACTTGTCCAATATCTTTATTGGAAAAAAATTCATGTATAAGTAGAATCATATAATTTAAACCCATTACTCAAGTGTCAACTGTACTTTTAGAAAACACACAGGCTCATACAATGTACAGTTTCTGATCGTAACTAACACAAAATAAACTAGAAATCTTTCAATGAGCATACATATAGGATAGCCAAATTGGGTACCCAGTTAGGGGATAAAAAGCTAGATTCTATCTCTTCCTTACACCAAAATTAATTTCAGGTAAATCAAGAGTAATATGTGAAAAAAAAGTGAAACTGACTAAAGTATGAAACCTAATAGAAGATGTACAAGAATTCTTTAAGGCTTTTGGGTTCCATTACTTAACTCTGTGTTTCAAATTATAGTCCTTTCATAATACATACCATTGAAAATAAATACACTGAAAAAAAAAGAATACTATAAAATTTTAGCAGAATTGCTGGACAAGGCTTTGAGCTTGTGTCTTGGCTCCCTGTAAAAAGGTCAATTAGTAAGTACTGATAAGGTATTAAAGACTCAGTAGCACCAAACAGACTTTCTCGATACAATCAGAGGGTTGAAAGGAGGTGGAGGAAAGAGTAACAAGTTATTTAATGTGATACCCCTGTCCCACAATGCCCACCTTGGGAAACATGATCCTAGGCCAAAGAAAGAGTAGAGGAGGGAATGGAATAATGGGACAAATTTTAATGAAGGAAGGTGGATCTAACAGTGGTTCACTAAACAGACCACAGCAGAGCTTGTTGAAGTGTAGTACCCAAACCAGCAACGTCAGCATCTCCTGGTAACTTGTTAGAAATACAAGTGATCCGGTTCCTCTCCAAAACTACTAAATCAGAGAGCAGGGCCTTGCAATTTGTTTTAACGATCTCTCCTCATGATTCTGATGCCTGCTACAGTGTGAGAGCTACTAGATTGGACAGATGCTAAAAAAGAGATCCCTCCTCCATTCTACCACCAGGACAGTAAGTGGCTGCAACTGTGAGGGAGAAAGGTCACCCTCGCAATGGCAGTGGGAGTGTTGCTGCAAAGGAAATATGGACAGGACTTGAGGCTGCCTAGTTACTGGGTCATGGAGGAGAGAAGGCTTCACATACAAGTAGGGGCCCCAGACACTGGCTGTTTCAAAGCAGAAGATGGACAATGAAAAGTTGGGGGCGTTACCGAAACAACGCACTCAATAAAGCACAAAACTGGTAACTGACAGAGAGAGCCTACAAGTCTATGGTTTGATAATTCCAAAGACTTATAATCATATCAGCACGGAGAAGCAAAATCAGCAGGAATAATTAAATCTAAAATGCGTGGCAGTTGAGGTAGCAGAGGGACATGCAGGTAAAATATGGACTGAAACTTCCACAGAGATCAGGTAAATCAGGTAATGGATGAGATTAATAAGCCAGACAAGGTTTTGGGACGTGCCCACATTTCATGGGACAAGAGGAGATAACAGCAAGAAGAACGCTGAGAAAACTAACTTCAGCCGGTGAAAGAGAAAAAAAAAACACCCTACTTCAGTCTCTAGTCTTTCCACTTCTGCCAAAAAAAGTTAAAACAAACAAACAAAAAAAAAACTACCAAGAAACCAACATTTCATTCATTCATTTATCAGGTCATCAAACATCCACTGAATGCCTCTTTTGTGCACTAGGATAATGCATTAAGCATGGTTCTAGTACTCGCGAGCAGTTTTTCCACAACCAGTGACTTGAACTCTAGGTGGTTAAGTGGTCTCAAGGTGGGAAACGCGCCCACAGCACATCGACATATTTGCTTTGGAAACAAATTAACTTTGAGTGTGCCTCCTTGTGCCATCAGAAAAGTATTCAATTACTACCAGTCAGGTGGTCTTTCTGATAGTAGAAGCAGGTGGGAGTTCCGTTAAACACAGAGTAATCCTCTTAACACCAACACAACGTTAGACTCCCTGATAAAGCACCCATTTTTCCATCTTACAGATCCAGAGACTCCATATTTGTTAAAAGGGAAGTCATCTTTGGAGGCAAGGAAACCCGGCTGGCCCAGAGCCCACATCTGCAGCTTTCTTCCCTACAAGAGGTCAAGAGCAACCACCTGCATCCTCCCCATCACCCTGACCTCAAGAAGGCTTCCTGATCTAGGCAATCATTATTCATGCTAGAACCTGATAATCTCAAACCTGTTTTTTCTTTTATACAAATCAGTAATTTCTAATAAACATACACAGTTAAAACTACCACAGAGTCTGAGCTTATCATATTCCTACTACCCTCAACAGAGCCTCACATCTGGGAGAATGGCTTGAGCTCAGGAGTTCAAGATTGCAGTGAGCTATGATTGCCACACTGCACTCCAGTCCGGGTGACAGAGAGAGATTCTATTTCTGAAAAATAAAAAAGAGAGCTCCACATCTATCTGCATAACTCACCATCCCTGCTGCAGCCCCAGGCAGTCACTAATCTACTCTCTGTCCCTATAGAGTTGCCTCTTCTGGAATTTCATATAAATAAACTACAATTTGTGGCTTCTTGTGTCTAACTTCTATCATTTAGCATAATGTTTCTGAGATACATGTTATATAGCATGTATTAAGAATTCATTCTTTTTTATTGCTGAATAGCATTCTGTTGCACAGTTATACCACATTTTGCTTATCCATTCACCAGCATTTGGATTGTTTCCATATCTAGCTACTATAAATGATGTTACTATGACGATTTGCATCCCAGCCTAACTTTTAAGAAAAGAAAAGGTTTCAGAACATGGTGGGCATGAGTTACTGGCATAGTGTTTCACAAATACTAAACACTAGAGAAGAAAAATAAGCTAGTACCAAGAAGAGACCCTCATTAACACCAGGAAATCATGAGACAAGATGGCAATAGGTGAAAATACCATACTACATCACAGCTGGAAGCTGGACATCTGAGCATTAGATGCCTACGACATGTAGCTGCAGACGGCAAAGGCTAAAAAATCTACCAAGAATAAGCCCAGGAGAGGTCAAGGAGAAATCAGTCTGCCTGACACACAGGGGGCAAAAGCATGCTTTTTTTGTTTTGAGAAAGCAGGCTTCGTTGAGGACAGAAAAGCTCCTGCTGTGGGGGGGTCCCGAAGGGCTGCCCCAAAAGCATGCTTCCGTACATGCAGTCCCCTCTCCCTGGAGCACCTTCTCCCTCTCCACTTTTCCCGCATCCTGCTCCTTTTGCAGCTTCACACTAAAGCTGTCCTCTAAGGGTTAATTTCCCTAAAAATTAATTCAAACATGATCTTTTTCAAAGAACTGAAAGTAGATCTACGATTTGATCCAGCAATCCTACTACTAGGTATCTACCCAAAAGGACAGAGATCATGATATTGAAAAAGACGCCTGTACCCCGCATGTTCACTGAGGCACAATTCACAACTGCTAGGATGTGGAATCAACCTAAATTGCCCATCAACCAGTCAGTGCGTAATGAAAATGTGGTATATAGACACTATGGAATACCATCCAGCTAGCAAAAAGAATGAAATGATGTCTTCTACAACTTGGATGGAATTGGAGAATATTATCCTAAGTGAACTAACTCAAGAACACAAAACCCAACACCGCATGTTCTCACTTATAAGTGGGAGCTAAACTAAAGATCTGCAAAGACACAGAAAAGGATATAATGAACACTGGAGACTCGGGGCGGGGGAAGGGGGAAGGGAACAAAAAAAAAATCAACTATTGGGTACACTGTTCATAGGTTGGGGTAGTGGGTACTCTTAAAGCCCAGATGAAAAACTATCCGTATTCCCCAAAGTTACTGAAATAAAAAAACAAAAACAAAACAAACAAAAAAGACAAACATGATCTTCTCGGGAAAGCCATCATGTTCCCGAGGCTGTTATTATTTAGTGACATCATATAAGCTTTGGAGATATTTCCCATTCAAATACTTCACACTGTTTACATTTTATAGCTGACTTGTCTGCTCAGTTCAGAGTTCCTACTGGTTTTTCATCTCTGTATGCCAAATGCATACCATGGTAGGTAGTGCTCAGCAGATGTTTATTAGAGACAACAAAGAGTGATTCCCAGCTGGACATTTCCTTAGAGATCCAGACTCATTAGAGACAGCATCTACCTGATATTCCACATGGTGTCCAACAGCCACATTGGACATAACTCTTATAAAAAAAATTCTTGCTTTCTCCCTGCACGAGCACTTTCCCAAATGATCCCATCTTGGAAAACAGTACCATCATAAACCCAGATGCTCACGTCACAACCTGCAGGGCAGTCATTCTTGAGGCGTCCCTGTCCATTAACATCCCATAGGCTCATTCTCCAGAAAGTAGACTCAATCCATACAACCTACTTTCTCCACCTCCACCCCTCTAATCCAAGCTACCAGCGTCTCTTGCCTGGATGAACCTTCCTACTGGTGGCTACATTTCTCCTCTTATCACTCCATAATCCATTTTCCATACAGTTGTGGTGAGCTTTAGAAAATGGTTTTTAAAATCTTTCTTTTTATGTAAGATTTTAGTTAGAAAATACGTGAATACACCCTCCCTGTAAAAGACTACAACATCGCAGATAACACCCAGAGCTGCTAACACCAGCTCTCATCCCAGCACTCACACCCCTCTCCTCACAAGCATCCACTGCCACCATTACAGTGGGTACCTTTCCTGACCTTCCTCTACAAAAAGCCTAGAAAGCATAAATAATATACTGAGCTCATCATTCTGCAGTTTACTTTTTTCACTCAACAGCATAGTTTATGAGACATGCTGCTGCCTCATTTCTTTATGAGTTTAGATTACAATTTTATTAAGCCTTTCCAGTACAGTCTGGTACTGACTGCCATTTTAATGGCATCTAAAACAACACCATACCAAATATTCTTGAATAAGGCGCAGGTTAGATACTGACAAGTATTTTACTCAGACATAGATTTACAAAGTTAACCTCAGAAAGCACTGCATGCCATGCAGCTACACACGTGTACAAGGATGGCAGCAGTAAAGCGACAGGGGTCAAGGCACCTCACCTGGGGGAGTTTCCGGTTCTGCAGCCCTGAAGCCTGCTGCTTCACACAGAGTTCTGGCTTCCATGCCCAGGCGCCCTAGTTTAAAGGCCCAGCTGCTGTCAATGAAGAGTTGAAAAGCTAAGTCTTGATTCCGGAGCCTGCAGAAGGATCTGGTTATGCACTTCCACCTTTGGATCTTTACTTTTTTAAAGTCTATGGCCACTTTTACATTTGGAGACAAAGCAGATGAACTTCACAATAAATTTCCAAACATTCATAGTATAAAGTTGGCGTTGTCTCAGGAGATCAAAACCCTGTCAATCTTAACTGGATAAATGCACCAAGAAAGTACGGAGGTTTAGCCACATGAACATTGTATTCCTGCCAGACTTAGACAAACAATTCCCTAATGCTGTGAGCAGTGATGCTGTTAGCAGGGCCTGGTCTTTCACTAAGAGATCGCTACATAATTGACCCAAATGAAATTATCTAGCATTTGACTCTCAGTGATCTTCCAGGGACCCAAAGTGGGAAGAAACTCTCAGTCAAGTGCAGGCCAGACAACAATGAAGGCGTCTGACCAGATCATCACACAATCGAACCAAAGGAAGCTTTGAGAAGATAAATGAGTCAGTCTGTCCTGGTGCACCTACAATTCCTCGTGCCAGAGAAAAGGCACCCGCTGGAAAGCACACTGAGCATTTCAAAACGACTATTTATAGACATACAAAAAAAGGTATGCCTACATTCATAAGTGTTTCTCTGATTTTTTTGTAATATCAGCTAAGGCTTTTTTAAACTTAGATGTAAGTCTTGATTACAGTCCGTTTCTACAGAATGTCTGTTCATGTATTTTACATATAATGTCTTCATTAAGGAGAGAAAACACCCTTCTTTTTAGTCCTTCCTGAACACTGTTGAACACCAAAAATAACAAACCTTTAAAGCTTCTCACCAAGGGCCCTACAATTTCCTTCTTTACTTTCTTTGTATTAAATTGCTTTCCATTAAATTTACAGCCAGGCTCGGTGGCTCAGCCTGTTATCCCACGCCTTTGGGAGGCAGAGGTGAGTGGACTGCCTGAGCCCGCGGGTTCGAGACCCGCCTGGGCAGCGAGACCTCATCTCTACAATAAATCAAAGAATCAGCCGGGCGTGGTAGCGCGTGCCTGTAATTCCGGCTACTCGGAAGGCTGAGGTGGAAGGATCGCCGGAGCCCAGCAGGTCGAGGCTGCGGTGGCCGGGAGCAGCCACTGCACTCCAGTCTGGGCGACGGAGTGAGACTCCAACTCCAAAAAAAAAAAAAAAAAATTACAAAGGTTATATTTTTAGTTATTAACATCAGAATCTAATTTTATTCTTTTGTGGTATGTGTATATTTGGCCAAGACAAATTTGAATTTTTTTTTAAACACGCGGTTTTAGGGACCAAACAACTTCATAGATGATACATGATGCTCTGCCTCGAGATTTATGATTTACATAATTATTTTAGCTGACTTGATATAATATGAGCAAGAAGATGGCTGTCGTGGAAGCGACTGAGATTTACAGGTTGTTCTTTACCTCAGCAGAACTGACTAATGTATGAGTCGATCTAAGGGAGTCACCATATATCATATCACACCATTTATTTCTTTTATGCTACTATCATGTCTGAATTTATCACCTTTATTGGCATAGTTTTCCTTCCTATATCCCTAAGATTTATTCTGTCCACCACTGTAGTCCTTACTGGTTAAAACACGGCTGGTGCTCATCCAGCATGTGTTCAATGAATCTATTTTCTGGTGACCCCCACATCTGTACTGACAACCCCCACCAACTGCACACTGAGTCACTCTCAGGGTACGAGGCCTTGCAATGTTGAACTCCTCATCCTGGCCTTGAAAGACTCACAGATTTTTTAAAGCTCCAGGGTTGGAATTTCAAGAATCAAGTAACAGAAAACTAAGAAATGTTCCTCAGCAGTCTAAGGAATGGTGCTAACATGCTACAAATCAATTCCATACCTAGCATTTTGCTTTGCTATTTAAACACATGACTGACTTTTTATAACTACATGGAGACTTTCTTTGGTGGTATTTCCTTGTGCTCTCTACCCTCTGTTTTTGTCTGGCATAGCACCAGATCCTCCAAGCACTAAAAATTAGACATATGGAATGTGAGGAATGTCTGATAACTACACTAACTTCAGAGATCAGCCCTTAGTCATAAACAAAAACGCATGGCCTTTGAGCTTAGACTCAGATTCAATTTGAAGCAAACAAAAGTCATGAGGCGAAATGCTGGTGAAGGGTGCAAGGTGAAGTGGGGTGGGCTGGGAAAACTCTAAATATAGTTCTTCACCGCAGCGATGACAAATACTACTACTTTATTTTAAATGTGAATAAATGGAATGAGAAAACTATGACTTGGCTAAGTTTTAGATTAGCATCTGAGTTGGAAAACAAAGCACTAAAATTACTTTATAAAATTAAATTTGTTCTGTTCCCATATGCTTTCATTAACATCTGTTTATCAGGGGTTCATCTTTAGCTATTTATCCAGTTCTGTGGGCGTTTAGTACTGTTCAAGATGAATTAAAAGCAAAAAAAGGAAAGAAAACATAAAAAAGCAAACACTTTGAGGAATGCTTTAGCCCAAAAGAGAAATAACAACCAGTTGCAGTATGTTCACCTCAACTGAATCCCAATTTTAAGGGGGAAAAGGATATAAAAGAATTTTTGAAACTGTGTATATACTAGATGTTAGATGATACTATGGAACTATTTTTTTAATCTCCACAGGTATGATAATGATATTACGGTTCTACAAGACAGTATTTTTGTGTGGGGACATGTAGGCTGAACTATGTAGATATGGAGAGTCATAATACCTGTAACTTGCTTTAAAATGTTACCGCAAAAGAGAAAATACAGACATGCATATATTTACCTTACACAAACCACATACAAGAGGGGACCCAAAAAAACCTATAATTTATAAAAAATTATGTATCTATTCTTACATGTTTAAACTCAGCCATCTTCAAAATACTCTGTTTGATACAATGTACCTATCGAGAATCTTCTTCCACTGCTGAAAATCGTTTTTGAGCTCAGCAGTTTTTATGCCTTTTAGTGCTTCTGCCGCTTTTTGTTGTGCCTCTTCTGCATCGGCAAGGCATTTCCCGGTGTGGAGTTTCGCCATCCAAGGAGAAAAAAAAGTCGCTTGAGGTGAGATCAGGCGAGTAGCGAGGGCAGAGCACAGGAGTCATGCTGTTTTGGCCCAAAGCTGCTGAACACTCAGCATGGTGTGGGCAGGTGTGCTTGTAGATCCCCCGTCATAAAACGGACAAATGGAGTGAAGGAGTTTTCAAAAACAATTCACCGAAGGCCTAACGTAGCCTCTCACAACAACGTTAGTTGGCACACTGATGCCCATGGGTTCCTAGAACACTCACCTAGCAGGGGAAGCCTGTACTGCAAGGTGCCCAACCTTCAAAAGATAGTTCAGGGTTTACTTGGAGAATACAATGTACATACATATAAAGAGAGAGGGAGGAGGGAAAAAAGAACAAATGGGGGAAAGTTCATTATCAGATCTAAGAGGAGAATGTGTGTGTGTGTGTGTGTGTGTGTGTGTGTGTGTGTGTGTGTGTGTGTTCATTCTACTGTTTTCATATGTTTGAAGTTTTTCATAATAAAAAGCTGGGAGGAAAAAATTCTTATTAAGGATTTACAGTAAATGCTACAGACTTCATGTATATGCTTACTCACATTCCTTCTAGAAATAGCAGGAACTTTTTTTTTTTTTAAGCGTAAACACAAAAGGACAAAAGGCAGGTTAGCAGAAAAGAGTAGCAAAATTTGGGATGGTAGAAAGCAAAATGATAGTGTTAAGTGACTCAGAAGACCTGAAAAACAGAAAGCCTAACACAAATCAATTCACACAGCAAAAGTCTGGAATGGCTCAGGGATTCTAGCACTCAGACAGAGGGTGTGACCATGGAGGATTTACCAGGAGTCTGTTAAGAAGCAGTCAGACCCTCAGTCCACCTTTGCCCAACCTGGGCAGAAACTGAAGGTTTATTCTCTAGAGAGACAGGATCTGAAGGACCGTGAACTTCAGACAGCTAGTACAACCAAAAGGAACACCTTATTAAAAACAGGAAGAAAGCCAGGCACAGTAGCTCATGTCTATTCCCAGCACTTTTGGAGGTCGAGGTGGGAGGACTACTTAAAATTAGCCTAAGAACTCATCTCCACAAAAATAAAAATAAAAAAAGTAGCCAGGCATGATGGCACATAACTATAGACCCAGCTACCTGGCAGGTTACTGTGGAAGGATCACCTGAGTCCAGGAGGTTGAGGTTGTGGTAATCCATGATCATGCCACTGTACTACAGCCTGGGTGACAGACTGAGACTCCAACTCAAAATAAATAAATAAATAAGGGGTGGGGGCAGAGTAAAGGCGTGTTTACACACCGAACAGCAAGCCTCCCTATCCCTCTCTTTCTATTACTCAATTTGCAGAGCCCCAGGAGCTGAGCTTACATTTGCCATGCAGGCAATAGTAGGGGGTTTTCCTGGGAAAACTAGCCAAAACAAGAGAAAAGATCAACTGACATTAGCATCTAGGAGTGCCCAAATAGAAAGGCTGAGCTAGGTCAGGGCCACGGACTTTGCCCACCCACCAATAACACAGCCAAAGAGTTGGTTTTTTTTTTTTTTTTTTGAGAAAGCAGGATTTATTAAGAGGACAGAAAAACTCCCACAGGTGGAGGGGACCTAAGCAGGTTATCCTGTGCCTCATTCTTAAATCAACTGATAGATGTCTCAGGACAGGCTAGGTAACGCTGCAATAAAAAACAATACCAGTGGCTAAACACAAGAAACATTTATCACTGAAACCAAGTCCAAAGCAGTTCTGGAGGATTTCCGGGGCAGCTGGCCTCACCGTGACTTAGCATTCCAGATTGCATCTCAGGTGCTGCGGCACCTCCATGTCTCAACACAAGTATCGACACAAGTGTAGTTTGCACTTGGGCACGGAAGACGTGCACATCACTTCTGTTCACAATTCACTGGCAAAACAAGTCACATGAAGGCAGAGAAGTTAGTCCTCTCGCGTGTCTGGAGAGAGTGAAGAACTAGAATGGCTGGTACTAGTTATGGCTAATGCAAAAGCTAAGCACATCCGTCTCCTAAAATGCAAGCAGAAACTAAAACACTGAAAAAAATGAAACAGGCAATTCAATGATTAGAAGAAAACTTCAATTCTCTTCAGAGATATTAAAGAAAATTTCAATTAGCATCTTCAGAGAGACAAAACAAGTTACTATCAAATAGAAATATTTGGAGAAAAGAATTTTAAACCTCCTAGAAATTAACAATATGATGGTAGATATGAACACATCTACTAAAGTGCTAGAAGATCAAATTAAGAAAATTTCCCAAAGAGTAAGACAAACAGAAAAGATAAGAAAAGTGAAAAACCAGTCTAGTAGGTCAAATATCTGACTCGCATGAGTTTCAGAGAGAGAGAATAAAGTACATATGAAGGGGAAAATATTATCAAAGAACTAGTCCAAGAAAATTTCCCTGAACTGAATGACAATGACTTCCTGATTACATATGGCCCACCTAGAACAATGGTTAAAAAGCCCTACATCAAAGCCCAATATTGTAAAATTTTGGAACATATGAGGGTACAGGGAAACGACTAAAAGATTCAGAAAGGAACCAGGTCACCAGAAAAAAACAACAACCAAGAAACATAAAGGCATCATGTTTGTTCTCAAACACATCAGAAACTATAAGTTAGTAGAGCAGTAGCTTCAAATTTTTACTATAAATTATTCCCAACCTGGAATTATATCTCTAGCTAAAATATCAATCACATATGAGAGTAGAATAATGGCATATGCAGAGATGCAAAGCCTCAACAAATCCATCTTCTATGCTCCCTTCTAATGCAATTCTACCAAAAGAGAATAAACCAAGAAAACTGGAAGACATGGGATTCAGAAAATAGAACATTCAACACAGGAAAGCAGCAGATGAAACCTGCAAGATGACAGTGTGCAGTAGTTACAGTGATTAACAGGCCAAACTGAAGACTAAGAAAAGAAGGTGCAAGAAGCTTCAAACTGATAGCATACCTGTTGTGTTTGAATGTGCTGCAAGGAGTTTTATAATTCTGGCAGCAAATTAGTGACAGGAATACAGAGAAGTCAACCAGTGAAAAAAAAGAGACAATTATTAATCAGAGAAACAAAAGTAAATGCAATCATAACACACTAGATTGGTCATCCATGAATAATATTTACATAATCATAAGAATGTAAACATTGACTACTGATTTCTTTACAAGGTGAGAGATACACCAGGCATGCCCAACCCACAGTCTGCAGGCCACATGTAGCTTAGGACAGCTACTAATGCAGCCCCGCAAAATCTTTTAACACCATGTGTTTTTAGCATTTATTTTCTTTGTGACCCCATGTGTAGTTCCATTTTGAAGTTACAATCACGCCTTATTCATGATATTGCATTTCAGCAGCACATACATTTGTAAGCAGCTGTTTCCAATAATAAAGCACACGAAGAACAAAATTCAAACAAACATTTCTGACAAGCACCTTGAGAACTCACTATGAATTGCAACCACTTCCATTGAACCAGACATTGATAGTTTTACAAAATCAAGGTTAGATTTCCCACTAGTTTTATATTTTCTCATTTTTCTAAACTTTATAATAAAAAATATTAAAAAATAAAAGAAGTCTTGTTAGGTATATACACTAATTATATTACGTAACTTATGTGTGACCCAAGACAAATTCCTCTTTACTCAATGTAGCTCGGGGAAGCCAAAAGGTTGGACACCCCTGTACTCAACCAAGAGGATGAGGGGAAGGAAATGTGATCTACTTGGGGACGGCACCTTACCCACCATGGAAAGAAAGTGGCCAAACTCTGAAGCTGAAAAATCAAGATAAGTAAATATGTTCTTTAAAACCACAGTGGCAAGTACTATAAGAAATTGCTACGTGTGCACATATGGTCGACTCTGGGGAGAGTGAATCAGGTGTATGGAAGACTAGTGGGTCAGGGGACTGCTATTTTTGCTTTGAGACCTCAGTTGAGTGTTTGTTAATCATTTATACACATAATTTTGATTAAAATAAAGTTTAAAAATCTCCCATTAAGTTTCCAATTTTACTTTTATTTTATTTTATTTTTTTGAGTTGGAGTCTCACTCCATTGCCCAGACTGGAGTACAGTGGCCGCTCCCGGCCACCACAGCCTCGACCTGCTGGGCTCTGGTGATCCTTCTGCCTCAGCCTTCCGAGTAGCTGGAACTACAGGCACGCGCTACCACACCAGGCTGATTTTTTGATTTATTGTAGAGATGAGGTCTCGCCAAGTTGCCCAGGCGGGTCTCGAACCCGCGGGCTCAGGCAATCCACTCACCTCAGCCTCCCAAGGCGCGGAATTACAGGCTGAGCCACCGAGCCTGGCTTCCAATTTTATTTTTAAAAGTCACAAAACTTTCTCTACTGTCTCGATTTACTTATTTCAAATTTACCTCCAAAAAAACCTCATAAATTTAAAATAAAGCATTTACTGTTCTGTTGTACTTCAACACTACTACTTTCCATATATACAATTTGGTATCTTTCAACAGTGTGTTGAATGTTACAAGTACTTCTAAATTAAAGCCAGAAAAACAAGGTGCAATAGTTGTATTTTTTATTTCATTTATGATTCACTAAAACTTACTGTGAGTGAATGTCCTTAGTGTTGTCTTTTATAAAAGACAACACAGGTAATATCTGAAAGTTATATTTGCTCAGAGATGACATAAAGTATATTTTTCAGTACTCTAAAACATAATACAAAAATATGAACATATTACCAATATTGTCTTTTAGTATAAACTAAGTTTTAGTAAATCTTAAATAAAATAAAAAATATAACTACTACACTTTGTTTTTTTAACTTTATTTTAGAAGCCCTTGTGAGATTCAACATACTGTTAAAAGACACCAAACAATATATATGGAAAGTAACAAGGTGTTGAACCGCAATACTGTACAGTACAATAAATGCTTTTATTTTTATTTTTGAACCACTGACCCTATTCTCAAAGAGGCTATAGTCTAATTGGAAAACTAATGCATACACAGAAATGTCTACAAGGAAGTTGGTGCTAGTAAACAGTACAAAGAAGAAATGAAGGCAGCTGATTAGAAAAGCTTCCATATGGTTGCATTTGAAAAGGTGAATGTCACTGTAGGCTCACATCAGTTACCTTCTCTCTTCATTTTACAAAGCAGAAAAACAAATTAATCTGAAGATATTATTATTTAAATATGTCATAATGTGATGATCATTTATCTGCCCTGTTATTTCTACCATGCTCTTGATAAACACTATAAAAATCAACAGAAATGCAAAACTGTGTCACAAAAGGCTTTCACCTTCAGGTCTTTCACCTCAGTCTGTTACACCCCTCTGCAATATTAAACAAGTTCCCAACCCTGCTCTTCTCTTTACCACGCCCACTTCCCATACACCTCACAGGCTTCCTCGTGACTGGCTCTGGACTGAAAGGCTGGAAAGTATGTTCACGGAAGCCCCTGGAAATGTAGTCAGGTGACTCAAGAGCACACGCCTAAAGGGCTGCGGAATGTTCTGGTTCTCTATGCTTCGAGCCTCAGCCTGGCCTGCCTAGCTGGCTCCCCATTGTGACTTTAGGTGTCTGCCTACCGAATCTAATGTTTTAAGACAAATGATGGGTCAAGGACGTCCCACTATATTCTAGAATGGAAACCAATCTCTGGCCAAGTGCATAAAACCTGCAAATCTGATGTTTTTGTCTTTTTAAGTTAATAAGTCCTTGGAGTATTAATCTCCTCTGCATTATTTCTGCTATGGCTCTTATGTTCATTTTGGCCAGCAAACCTACCATTCTTTAAATAAACCTGAAAATCTATTTTCCAAAGAAAACAAAAGCATCCTTTTTAAGGCTCTCTTTGAAGCTCAAATTAATATCCATGAGAAAATATTGATTTTACATCAACTTTTCTACTTTGGTAAATGATTGTTTATATTAAAGTAAGCTAGAATCAAGTTTTCTAAAATGTTCCTGCAAAGAAAGCATAATTTTGTTTATTTGATAATATGTTAGAGAATTAGAAATTCACTGGTTTAAAAGAAGAAGATACAGCACCAGGTCTTGAATCCCCCAGATTACTTGCTTCCTTTAACATAAATACTGTATGGTATTGGCTAGGCACAGTGGCTCATATCTTTAATCCCAGCACTTAGGTGGGGCAAAGTGGAAGGAATGCTTAGGCCAGGAGTTTGAGACCACCCTGACCAACATAATGAGATCCACTTCTATAAAAATAAAAAAATAAACCGTTCTTTAAAATATACTCTATGACATGAATGAATTAGGTCTTCATATGTAAAGACATTCACCCAGTCTTTGGGTAGACTAAAGTCACTGCAAAATCATATTTTACAGGGTCTCTCTTTAGACCACCCAAACACATAATGATAAAAAAACTTGTTAATGCTCCATAAAGGTGAAAAAGAATACATAAACCATACTTGTTGGTCATTCCTGAAACTTTAACAGTTTTTATAAAACACACAAGCATCAGTAATAGGTAGTATAATTAAAGTAAAGTTCTCACATGCCAAAGATTTGTAAGTTTACACATAATTGATCAATTTTATTGATTTTACCATTTCCGGACGTTTTTGTAAAACATAGGTATAGGCTATAAAATACGTTTTGCCATAAAAATACATCTCATATTTAAAGACTGTTTTTTAAAACTCATAGTTTTCACATATGCCATAATTTAAAATTCTATTTCACTGTTGTTTAGAATGGCATTTTTTGTCCTTGTTTCTTCATTTTTATACTTAACAATTTCTACCACAGCCAGTGAGTACTCTGACAATGAGACACGGGAAGGGAATGATTGTTTAATAATGTTTGCTTTCTTCACAGAATTTCTAGGCACTAGATGTTTCACAAAACAAGCTTCAATGTCCATGAAATAGACTAGATAACTTTATCACAACTAAATCAACACACAGACACTGATGTGATCTGGCAAAAAGTAAAGAACAGAATCCCCAAAATACAGCTCTATGGTAAAGTTAAACATTCACTGCACAAGGAATCAGAGTATCTAGGTTCTAACCCCATCTTTGCCAATAACTTACTGGGAGAGTTTTAACACTTAACAATCTCTCTTATGGTCAGTTTTCTTCATCTATAAAACAGTAGGCTTTGATTCAAAGATCAATGCATGCTCTAAAACTGAATGATTTGTTTTAGGTTGTGTGATACTTCACTGTAGATTGTGGAAATTCATATCTTATTTTCCCATTGACTTAGATAAAAATCTAAATGATCCTAACAATATTGTTTTAAGCCTCTGTTACCACCACCCCCGCCCAAAAAAAACCCTTTAGTATATCTAGCAGGAAATACAAGGATCTTTTTAATCTTTTTTTTTTTTAAAGTCACTTATGGGCTTCCATAGCCAACTATATAAAATCCAGAATATCTGGTCTGGCATTCAAGATACTAAAAATCTGACCTTAACTCACCTCCCAACGTTCATCTCCAGTGATTCCCCCTCCTGTTTCCAAGCTACAGTCAAATTAATCATGCTTTTTCGAAGTGTACCAAAGTGTTCCTTTGGCTGTGTTTTTTGTTTGTGCTATTTAATTTTACCTAGACTATCCTCTAAGTCAAGTCTTACCTAATCCTTGAAGCTGAGGGACCACATAATTTATCATCCAAACTGGGACAATTTTGACTGTGAAAGGGGATGTTAATTGGATGGAACATCAGGAATAAACTAGGGTTGACCCCAGCAGACTGGGACACGTGATACTTCTACACAAAGCCCAACTCCAGTACACATTTACTAGAAATAATCTCTTCCTCTGTTAAGCCTCTACTGCACTTTAAACTTGTATCTCTTTTCAGTTATCATTTATGCCATGTATTTGAGCTACATGTACAAAAGTCTTTATTCTCTCTAGTATGAATCACAAAATGATTTCGCATTATACTCTCCACAACGCCTAGCACATAGTAGTAGATTCTCACTAAATATCTGATGAATTATTTCTTAGGCATCTGGCTCCAGTAAATAAAATCTGGTTCTCCCAAATCAGTGTGTGCCTTTTAAAAATCAACAACACAGTCTAACAGAGAAGAACCACATTCTCTCAGCCACATCAAAAACCTATCTCCCTCAGAGATGTCCCATGTTCACAAACTGTGACTTGCCTTGATGTGAAATTTTCATGATGTTTATGAAAATTCACACATGATATCATAAAGGCTGGGAAGGACAAAATATCAACCAACTACTTGATGCCTTGGTAACAACCGTATGTCTAAGCTCTACCACAAGATCTACCGAACTCTGTGCTTCTAATTCGTGAGGAGATATTTCACAAAAAGCATTGTTCCACCTTAGGATCGCAGGACAAGCTGAGAAATTACTTTTTATCCAACAAGGTTTTGACTACCCTGGATCCCAAAGTCTATACCTCTCTTAAGATATACTTTCTAGGTGTCCAGATCAGTAATCATTGATCTTTGAACTCTCTGGAGGATGCAGAATAACATACATCATACATACTCAACTAATACTGGTTGAATTAATTTTAAAAATCAATGAGCAAAAAACCTAAGATTGCACACCAACTGAAATAAGAATTCCCACAGCCCTGCTGAAGCATGCTTCAAGTATTCAGACCCGCCTCATGCATGTGTTCCAACTCCTTTTTGTGCAAAAAACCCTTTGAGATGGATATAATGACGATTTTTTACAAAAGACGATGGCTCATAGAAATGAAAAGTGTTATCCAGAATGAGCTTCTAAGTGATGGGGCCAGTTCTTGAACCCAGACATTTTGCCACTGGGACTATCTCGGTCGACACAGCAACACTGAAATGAACTGGACAGATATGGCATTTATATAAAGAAAATATTTACAAGTTCAAGGGTTATTTTCATCCTTGAATGCCATAGGCTACAGCAGACAATTGCCTCAAATGCCTTATGCAGTTCTATCATTTTCCTGAAAACAAAGAAGGGGGGGGAAAGCTCTCATTAGCTTTCAGTCACTAGAACAGATAAAACCTGGCTATGTCTGGTGGAAGAGGAGACATAAATGACAGAAAAAAAAGAATTTAATACACTACAAAATTAGAAGTAACAGTTTTAATTTTTAAGCCCATTAACACAAAATCCCAATTTACTAAATTACACGTAGATACTAAAAGTGTCATCGTATCAGTGTAGCACTCTTCATCACTAAGTTATATTAAAATATTGCCACATAAACATATCAAGTTATTTTGGGGATAGTATAAATGAGGCACTTTATCATCTGGACTACCCTCCTGGAAGTGAACTCTTTTACTGAAACAGAAAGTCTCACAAATTAAACAAAAGCCTTTTTTTTTTTTTTTAAGTCAAACACTCTTATTTTTCATCCAAGTATGTTTCATCACACCACATTCAAATGCCACAATATAGGCTTGGGATGAAAAATTAAAACTTGTACTTGGTGCCAGTTTTTAAGATTCTTTCATTACCCATATCGTTCCTACATTCTTTGTAACAGTAATTACATTTAAACCTCAATGGGCTTCATTCCTCCTTGCTATGAGTCTGAAGGCATGAGAAGTATGTAGCATTTATAAAACAGGAAATATCTAAAAGCATTCTGCTGAGATTTCCTTCCCCCACACCCCCTTCCACACCCATTCCTTAAACTGCCTTCAAAAGGTCTGCTGTGTTCTTTAAAAATTAAACATTAGTTACTAAAAGAAATAGCGTACCTATTCCTCAGTTTGCTTAGACACATCTCCACTCAAGTTGTATTTAGCCAGGCCTAAATAGCGTCTCAAGCCTAGCACCTGACCCTTAATGCTCAAATATTTTAATGCCATGCAGGTCAAATATGCTTTTCTGTTGTTATCAGGGTGGAATTTAGGAGGAAAAGAAGAAAGCTTACCAACTCAGCTTTCCATTCTCCACATACCAAACCGTAATCAAGAGGCCCTTCCAACGCTTGACGTGAACGTGGCTCTGACACTCCAAGTCTGAAGAGGCCCTTTCACCCCTTTCCACCCTCTCTAACCCCTACTCCCGAACCTACCCTCAAGTTAACTTTGTCCAACATGGTTTGAATTCCCATGGGCATTTACTCGGAGACAAACGGACAAGAAACACATAGGTCCAGGAATGTTTGTTTGTGGTATGTCAGAGGTAAAGATTGTTAATAATTACAGCCCTTCAATGAGTCTAGCATGTATTAGTTATGAGTATCTCTGTCACAGTACCTAGTAACAGTTAATAGTGCCTCTGGTTTACTAACTACCTAAAATGTGCCTTTTCTATAGGATACTGTCAGTCATAAAATCTTGCAGTAATGAAACTGTAGATGTTACCATACTGGAGGCTGTCACATGGAACTCGCACCCAGCCAGCTATAATTTGCCTGGCCTTTGAAACACGTACCCTTGTCCCCAAAAGTCAGTTACAAGAATACCCCAAGGTTTAGATCCACCCAGGAGCATTCTCATAATAAGTGGTCCAAGCAGGCCTAAACCCAATCCATTCTGGGACTCATGCCCACAAGAAAGGACTGACTTCTCTGCTGGTTCCAAAGACATACATATCACAGGGTTTTTCCCAACAGTGTAGACTGGCTTAAGTGCTTCCCAGGATATTCCTGGTTTTTAAAAAAAGGGGGGGCAGGAATCTCTAACTTAGTTCAAGCTTTCTCTGCCTTTTGAAGACCAACTTCTAATCTCTTTTTGTGCCTTTACTTAAAAAAAAAAAAGTTAAATCACATAATGCAGAGGATACCAACCTGCATTAAGTCATAACATTTTCCAACTGAAGTAACCAGGAAAGTGAGCTTATGCAATCTTACTAATGAAATTAGAGCACAAGGTGAAGCTCTTATATGGACCTTCTTAACTGCTGCTCAAAGCATTTTGTTCAAACTGCAAGAAAGAATTTTAATTTCAGTTCCATTTTCTCATTATCCTCAAAAACTCTAAAAGTATCATTTTGTTAAATTGAGTCAATCCCAACTGAATAGAGTAATTCAGGAACTTGGCTCAATTGTCCATAGGAATACTAATTTCAATTTATCTAAAATTAATATAACCTGGAACATTAAAGCTAGTCACTCCCACTAATCTTGCCACCTTATTTGATGATTCAATTCAATCTATAATTATGTTTAAAAATTATAAGGCACCCAAAAGCTAGATCACAAACCACATTTGTACTATGACCTAGAAAATACCAACTATCTCTTCACAAAATTGAAAACATCTAAATTAATTTTAATAATTTTGAGTCAGTTATGGTGGTTCACAACTGTAATCCCAGCACTCTGGGAGGCTGAGGTGAGAGGACTGCTAGAGTCCAGGAGTTCGAGACCAGCTTAGGCAGTATAGGGAGACTTTGTCTCTATTTAAAAAATTTTTAAAACTTAGCTGGCCATGGTAGTATGCACCTGTAGTTCCAGCTACTGAGGAGACTAAGGTGAGACAATCACTTGAACCCAGGAGTTTGAGGCTGCACTGAGCCATGATTGTGCCACTGCACTCCAGCCTGGGTGACACGGTGGGACTTCAACTCAAAAACTAAATAAATAAAAATAATTTTGAGCAGCATCCATATACAATAACACAATTAAGAAAAGGAGTACTCCCCAAACAATTTGGCAATATCATATAATGTGGCTCAAGTCAAACAATCACAATGAAAAATAATAAAGGAAATAGAGACAGATCCTAATTTACACAGAGGCTGTGCTCCAAAAGCTTGTTTGTAAGTCAGCTGCTTGGTGCTCAAGTTATGCACTTGGTGAGACCACCAAACCAGATCACAGAAGCCTCTTCACCTCACAGCTTACCTAAATAAAGTCCTCTGCATTCTTCCCATCGTGTGACAAGTCTTTATACAGGAAGGATGTGTTGGTCTGTTCTTCCTCCCCCCTGCAGCTATGCACTCTGGGCCTCTCTTCTGGTGGTGAAAGAAACACGTACCCTTGTCCCCAAAAGCCAATTACAAGAATACCCCACGTTCCCAGTTCCACTCCACTAATGTAAGGTGATGCCTGCAGCCCAACGCAGGGGAGCTGGGAGCACGAGGTGTGGAGCTACTGGCAGTCAATGTAACCCTTGGCACACCCGAAGTACTGTAAGACGCTTATTTTCTTGTGCCTCCGTGGCCACACGGATAGGCCTGCCTGCTTCCCTTTTTCTATTTTCCAGAGTTTTTCTCCTTTATGGGTTCATTGAAGAAACAGTCTTACAGTGTTGCTCTACCCTCTTGTGTCCCTGATGCAAATAATTGTGATATTGTAAAGCTTTTTACTGCTAGGTACTCATGAAAAGGAACCAGGGCTCTGTTGAGAAGAGCAAAAACTACACAGGAAAGAGTAATGCTTCTTGGAACACAAAAGAAACATGAGTGTGCTTGAAAAGGCAAGGGCCTTGATAAGGTCTTGGGATCATGACGAGACCCTAAGCGCATGCTCTAGAAACCAGATAACCACTAAACTAGACCAACTAGACAAGGGTAAAGGATACTATGCACCTGGAAAGGCGGGGCAGGGGTGGCGGCAGGGTACTGGGCAGGAGGGAGGGAAGATGGTGAGAAGAGTCGAGTGTTCCTGTCATTTAGTTTCTCCTGGGTCAGACAAACTAAAAGTCCCACAAAAAAACAGCTGCCAAGTCTGCAGACCAGAAACCAGTACAGGGAGGAGGAGGCCAGGTCAGTCAAGGGGCAGGTGGACAGCAAGGTGCACACAGAGTGAGGCACAGCAGGCAGCTATGCACAGGATGCCACTGAGACTCTGGGAGTAGAGTGAGAGAAAGACAATAAAACAGCTGACAGCAGTGGCTGAGGGGAAGGATGGCCATGAAAACAGGGAAATTCTATTGTTTATAAAGGCAGTCCTCAGCTTGCTGCAGCATAAAACTTAGTGTGCAAGCCAAAACAAAGCAATCTCAATAATTATAAGAAAAGAGTGCAACTGTTCCTTGACCTTCAAAAATTGTTTAGCAAAACTGTCAATACATGTATAAGGAAATAAAAAACAGCAAAGCTAGTATTTATTTAGTATACTGTAACTTAAAACATTAGAAACAATGAAAATTAGTGTTTATTTCTTTGATTAAAAAAAAATACCAAGAGTAGTCTGGACACGATTTGCCTTCTTTATGTTGTATAACTTATGAAACAGAGCAAACACCTTTTCTATAGTTTGGCAAGTTCCAAGCTCTTTTCAATTAGATTAGCTGTCAACAATATTATCCTTTGTGCTTTCAGTGTCATGTATTATTATCACTGACATTTTATTTATTTATTTAAAATATGTGGGGTACAATTCAGGGTTATATATACAAATATTCATTATTCAGGTACCCTTGTTGATGAGGTGTGCCCCCCTTCCCTGGCAACTTCCCACTACTGCCAATTCCTTTCTTAAACAATTCCGGTAATTGTTCAAGGTCCGCTTATGAGTGAGAACATGTGGTCCTCAGTTTTCTGTTTCTGTGATAGATCACTGAGCATGATAGACTCTAAATAAGTCCATCCAAGTTGATGCAAAGTTCATAATTTTGTCCTTCTTTATGATTGCATAATATTCTACCGTGTATATGTACCACATGTTTTTTATCCAGTCCCCTTTCGACGGGCAGCACGGTTGGTTCCATGTTTTTGCCATTGTGAATAATACAGTAATAAACATGCTTGTGCAGGTATCTTCTTTGTATAATGATTTGAGTTGCTCCAGGTATGTTCCCAGTAGGGCGATTGCAGGGTCATAAGGGAGGTCGATTTTTCGATCTTTTAGGAATCGCCACACTGTTTTCCACAGAGGCTGTACCAGTTGACACTCCCACCAACAGTGCCGAAGTGCTCCCTTTTCCCTGGATCCTCTCCAGCATCTGTTGTTTTTTGAGTTACTGATGATGCCCATCCTGACTGGAGTTAGGTGGTATCTCAGAAGGGTTTTAATTGGCATTTCTTTGATGACGAGTAAGGCTGAGAATTTTTTTTTTTTTTGAGAAAGCAGGATTTATTGAGAGGACAGAGAAGGTCCCACGGTGGGAGGAGACCCGAAGGGTTTACCCAGAGGCTGAGCATTTTTTCTTAGATCTGTTGGCTGCTCGCATGTCTTCTTTTGAGAAGCGTCTATTCAGATATTTTGCCCCCTTTGTAACGGGGATGCTTTTTCTTTTCCTTTCTGGCACACTTGAGTTCCTTATAGATCCTAGATGTTAGGCCTTTGTCAGATATACAGTTGGCAAATATTTTTTTCCCAGCCTGTGGGCAGTCTCCCTGCTCTCTCAATGGTTTCTTTGGATTTGCAGAAGTTTGTCAGTTTGATGAGGTTCCCACTTGTTTATCTTATCTCTTACGGCATGGGCACTTGCGGTTTTGATCACAAATTGGTTGCCAGTTCCAATTTCCAAAAGGGTGTCTCCTGCATTTTCTAAGGTTCCTCTAGATTGAGGTTTTACATTTAGGTCTTTGATCCATTTGGAGTTGATTTTTGTGTATGGTGATAGGTAGGGGTCTTGTTTTAATCTTCTGCATGTGGCAAGTCAGTTTTCCCAGCACCACTTACTGAATAGGTTCTTCTCTCCCCAATGGTTGGTGGTGGTGGCTTTGTCAAAAATGAGTTGTTTGAGAAACTGAGGTTTTGCTTCTGGAACTTCTATCCTGTTCCATTGGTCTATACGCCTGTTCTTGTACCAATACCAGGCTGTTGTGATTATTGTAGCTTTACAATAAATTTCAAGCATCTTTTCTATAGCTTGGCAAGTTTCAATAATACTTCTTTCAATTGGATTAGCTAAAAACAATATTACCCTTCATGCTTTCAATGATTATTATCTCTGACACTTCTTTTAAAGTGGAGCTATTTGGTAGTTTCTCTTTCTCTGGGACATTTTCATCCTTCCTCATTTATGTTGAAAAATTTCCCTTCATGAAGCTCCTACAGGCAACTATAGTCCTGCATCACTTATATGTTTTGAGAAATGACAAGCAACTTCATCATTACACAAATCTAGCTGGCACAGGCTACTACATGCCTAGGCTATATGGTACAGCCTATTGCTCCTAGACTACAAGCCTGTACAGCATGTGACTATACTGAATGCTGTAGGTAACTGTAACACACTGTAAGTATTTGTATATCTAAACACATCTAAATGTAGAAAAGGTGTGTAAAAATATGGTGCTATAATCTTCTGGAATTGCCATCATAAATGAAGTCTGTCATGGACCAAAACATCCTTAGGTATCACATGACTGTATTTCTTCCATAACTCTATGTTCAATTCAAATCCTGCAAGGATATCTGCACAGTGTAATAAAAGTTTCTGCCATACTACACACAGATTACTCACTGCTACTTCCCGCTATGATGCTTGAATGCTTTCTAATACATGCTTTATGTCATATTTCTCCCAAAATTCAGCAACAGAAATGCACAATCTCCACTTGTAGCATCAATAACCTGTCTGAAAGTCCATATAGGACAACAGGCCTTAAAACCTGAAATAACCCCTTGGTTCACTGGCTGCTAGAAGTTTGTATTTGTAGTAAAAAGTTAATTTTCACATTTTCTTTCAAGCACCTAAGGAAATTGGGGTAACCTGGAGCATTATCCAACTGTAGCAGTTGTGCTCTAAAAGTTAAATTATTTTGTCTACTGCCAGACAAAAATACAATTGAACAAGTCTTAGACCAATGTTATTGTGATCCATGCTCTTTTATTTGCATACCAAATGACTGACTGAGATAATTTTTCATGACTTTTTAATTCTCAGACTGACAGACAAGCACAGGTTTTAACTCAAAGTCACCTTTTGTGTTGCCTCCTAATAAAACAGTGGCTCTACCTTTACCTCCTTTATAGCCACTTAGCAATCTTACAGCTTCTGTGGCACAAGATCCCGATGGAGTTGCCTGAGAACTCATTTCATCTGTGTTAAGTATCTAATGATCATCATCATCTGCCTTAACCAAACCTTAGAATCTGGATAAAAATTTTCCAGCAGCATCCTTCTCTGTGCTCCAGCTTCACCTAAAAGCTTAACATTAAGCAATTTGTGCCAACTTCTGAATGATGAAACCAGTCTTTACTGACAGAATTTCTTCTTCAACTTCTGTGTAATCGTTCTTTTCTTTCAATGTGGTAACTAACTTCAATACTTTGGCCTTTATGCTAACCCAACTGAGTGGGATTTTTAAAAACTACCATCTTCAATCCAAAGTAGAAGTAACACTCCATTTTAACCATATGCAGCCTTCTGTTCTCAGTAAAACATGAACTAAAAGTGGTTACCTTGTTTTTTATAGTCACTGGACTTATTCATACCATCACTTCATGCAGCCTAGCTCACATCCCAAATTTGCTTTGCTGTCAACATCTTCAAATCTTCTAGTCACGTCATTTCTTTGCTGCACTTTCATCTCTGCTGGCCAATTCTTCTTTCATTTCATTATCCATTCTTATAAATGTCATGTGGGTTAATCACTGGGAGACAAAGAGGCAATACAACTACATGCTTTGCTGTCTGTGCATGAACTGAGTAACAAATGCACAGTGACCAGTCACTGACAGAGGAGAAAAAGAAATGATCTGTCACTGATCGTGATGCACATTTGTTATTTACGCAAGATTTGAGGACTGAAGAACTAGGAGCAAAAGTGAGGACTGCCTTATTTCATTCCAATTCCTGCTTAAAATTATTTTAGGCCAATTTAGGTTAAAGGTTTTAAAATTTTATTGAAATAATAAAACTTCGGAGAAAAATAAAAAGATTCCTAAACTGTGATCAAATAGAGATAAGTTAATTATACAAAAAGGCATATGGAAGCAACGAAGGGAAAAAGGGGTTATAATAAAATTTCTTTGAAGTACGGCATTAATTCACAAAATTAATTTACAGTGATGAAAATATTTTTTAAAAGAGTAATTCTAGCCGGGCTCGGTGGCTCAGCCTGTAATCCCGTGCCTTTGGGAGGCTGAGGTGAGTGGATTGCCTGAGCCCACGGGTTCGAGACCCGCCTGGGCGGTGAGACCTCATCTCTACAATAAATCAAAAAATCAGCCAGGCGTGGTAGCGCGTGCCTGTAATTCAGGTTACTTGGAAGGCTGAGGTGGAAGGATCGCCGGAGCCCAGCAAGTCGAGGCTGCGGTGACCGGGAGCGGCCACTGCACTCCAGTCTGGGCGACAGAGTGAGCCTCCAACTCAAAAAAAAAAATAAAAGAGTAATTCTATAAAAAGAATCTGATTAGCAGCAGTAACAACAGCTGTACAAAGTCAAGCTTCCTAATACAGTCTCCAAAAATATAAAAAGACAACTTCAAAAAACTAGAAGAACAAGTTAGGATACCCATAAGACTAAAGTGATTACAAATTACCTGTAAGTAAAAAAAACAAAAAACAAAAAAATAAATCCTAGTGAACTGTCAGTTCTGCTGTGATGTTTGTTTTGCAAACAAAATTTGGTGCTCAAATGTGACTGTTATATTAGAGAACCACTTGAACATAATGAGAATTTTGCATTTCTTTGTGGGCATTTTCATCTGTTACCAACACCAGGTAAATGCAGAAAACTGCGCCCTGTAGAATCACGCACACACACTCACTCACACATCCACCAGTCACAGAAGCGATGAGCCACACCTATCCAATCGGCCATTGCAACTTTCCACCCAATTTCTCCCTCCATCACTTCAAAATCACTCAGGCTACACCCTTCCTATGCCTCCTCCACAAACAAACTTCACGTCCTTTCCCAGGTAAAGTGCCGTATTTACTGGGTTACTTATGTATTTCTAATGATTTAACATGAGTAAAATGGTGCTACAGTTTTTGTTAGGTTTCTGTATTTTTTTGTTGTTGTTGTTGGAGTCTCACTCTGTTGCCCAGCCTGGAGTGCAGTGGCCACTCCCAGTCACCGCAGCCTCGACCTGCTGGGCTCCGGCGATCCTTCCGCCTCAGCCTTTCGAGTAGCCGGAACTACAGGCACGCACTACCACGCCCGGCTGATTTTTTGGTTTATTGTAGAGATGAGGTCTTGCCAAGTTGCCCGGGTGGGTCTCGACCCGTGGGTTCAGGCAATCCACTCACCTCAGCCTCCCAAAGCGCTGGGATTACAGGCTGAGCCACCAAGCCCGGCTTCCTGTATTAATGTGTCATAGATGTTTTTTGAATGTTGTGCCTTGTTATGAGCTTACTTATATCTACCCAAAATGCGTTTAAGTGCTAAAACCCAGCATCTCAGAATGTGACTATATTTGGAAATAGGGCCTTTAAAAAAGGTAAAGTCAAATGAAGTCATCTAGGTAGGCCTAATCCAGAATGAACGGCACCCTTGTAAGAAAAGGAGAGTAGGACAAAGACCCACCCAGAGGAAAGACCATGTGAAGGCAGGAGAAGACGATGCCGTCTACAAGTCAAGAAGAGAGGCCTCAGAACAAACCAACCCTGCTGACACCTTGATCTCAGTCTCCCAGCATCTGGAACTGTGAGAAAAATGTTGTTTAAGCCACAGAGACTGTGCTACATTGTTATGGGAGCCCTAGCAGATGAAGACATTCCCCAATCCCCATTTTTCCATAAACCTTGTGGTTGGTTGCTTTGTTCTGATTTTTTGAGTTGGGGGGTCTCACTCTCACCCAGGCGGGGGGCCATAGCAGGATCACAGCTCACTACAGCCTCAATCTCCTGGGCTCAGGCGATCCTTCTTCCTCAGCCTCCTGAGTAGCTGGGAGTACAGATTGCGCACCACCACACTTGGCTAATTTTTTTGTAGAGACTAGGTCTCACTATGTTGCCTAGACTGGTCTCAAACTCCTGGACTTAAGCCAATCCTCCTGCCTCCACTCCCAAAGGGCTGGGATTATAGGTGTGAGCCACCGCATCTGGCCAGCCTTCTGTATTTTATTGTGTGATCTTTTTGCACCGCACAATAATGTATATGTTACATTACAGCAGAACTGACTGTGTATCTCAAGTTCCTGCTATAAACCCTAACAGGAACAAGGGTATTTCTAGAAACCTGAATGGAAGAAATAAGGGGGTACTGGATGTGGTCCTATCATCACCTAAAAGATAGTCCACCTAGCCGTGAAAATACTAAAGGGGGGCAGGGAGACGGTGCATCACAACATCCTCCAGGGAAGGAACTCAAAAATACCTCAGGACTCCAGGAGGCAGTACTGGATAAGCAACTATTTGGGGGAAACGAAATTTAAAAAGGAGAGAAACTCTGAAAACTGCATGGTAAAGAAAAGAAACAAGAGGGGGACATTTTAAAAATGTCAAGGGAAGAAAACTTTTTAAAAATTGAGGGACACACAAGTCTTCCTCCCTCCCCACTTCCACAAAAGCCTCCAGGAAAGCAGCCACACTGCAGGACACAGTCAGAAACCTCGCAGACAGCCCTGAGTAGGAGACCAATGTCACTACTCCAGGAACGAGAGAAAGAGATGTCACATACATACTCACGTGATGTGGAGAAGGACACAAAATCCTGTGTAAGGTACTTCTGGCAAAAAATGTATAATGTGAATCTGATATTTAAATGAAAGACAAAAAAACACCAAGAAACTAGACTAGATCAAAGGAGAACAAAAAGACATTATAATTAAATAAAACAGGTGAGCCTGATCTTATAGTTGATCAGAGGAAAGAAAGTCTCATAAAGGACAATAGGAAATAATTATGCCCAATTTGAAGAAATATGTACATCATTATACAGTGATCATGTAAGAGAATGTCATTGTTTTAGGGGTGAATGGTATCACATCTGTAATTTACTATTAAACAGTTCAGAACACATATAAGGGGGGGGGTGTGTGTGTGTGTGTGTGTGTGTGTGTGTGTGTGTGTGTGTGTGTGTATGTGTGTGTGTGTAGGGAGGGAAGGAAAGAGGGAAGGAAGGAAAGTAGGGGGAGAATGACAATGCCAACATGGTAAAATGTTAATGTTTGAGGAATCTGGGTGAAGGGCACATGGGAATTCATTGTACTCTTTTTGCAACTATTCTGTAAGCATGAAATTATTTCCAAATAAGAAGCTAAAAAAAGCAAAAGATAATTTTGCCTAGCCTCCCAATGTGTACTCTCTGGTCAAGTACTTCATTTATTCACTGAGAATGAGGCTACTGTAGAATAGATAGAAATATACAAAGAACATAGGAGCTTGTAAATTCACAAATGACATCACATCATCTTAAAACACGAATTCAGAAAAAATTTTAAAAATAATAAACTTATAAAGTAATCAAGCTCCATAATACAAGTTGAAAAATCCTGATTTAAAAACCGTTTACCTTCCCAGATAGAAGAGAAAAAAGTTACATTTCAGCTTTTTCTTACAGAGTTTCTTGGGTCAATGACTCAAAGCGGATTCTGTTTTTATCAGCAGGCTCTCAAACACAGAGAAGGGCCAAGTGAAAAGTTAATATTACTGTATATGACATTTCTTAAAATTACATCTTATGACTTCAAAATACAGGTAGTCCAACCAACTGCTAAGTAAAGAAAGAACAATGAAGTACCTCTTACATAATTTCATTACAGTACCAGCAGTCTACACAGGTGCCATCATTTCCCCTACATCATTAAAGAACTCTCCAAACTAGTCTAGAAGAAACAGAAGTGGATTCCAGAAGTAACAATTTGGTTACAGAAACGTGTATCCTGCTGATGATCACAGACATCCCCACACGGGGGAAATCTCAAAGCCGTGCTTAACCCTTCCCTCCTCTCTTTATTCAGGATAGGGATTCCAGGATCATTTGAAGATATTCCCTAGGTACCACAATCTTCAGGAATGGTCCATAATCCAAACACAGTCTTCACAACTCAGGGCAATCATCTCATAGCTAGCACATTTGGAGCAGATATCACTGAATTCTCACAGAAAGGCTTTGAGTAATGTACTTCACTGGCCCCCACTTTATAGATGAGAAAACGGAGGCCTAGAGAGATGAAGTAAATTGTCTAAAATCACACAGCCATTGAGAGGCAGAGCCAGGATTCAAACACAGGCAGGCAGTCTGTCTCCCTAGTTCACAGTTGTCTTGGGTTTTTTTTTTTTTTTTAAAACTAACTTAAGTTATTGATAAAACAAGCCCATTAATCATGTCTGTAGGGCAATAATAATTACTAAAAATTGTCAGTTTAATTATTATTTTAATCAAAATAATATATCAGCATGGTATGGATGTTTTTCTTTAGTAACAATAATCATTAAAAATTAGGTATACATTTTAAATGTTCAGCTATTTTAGTTATGAATCATATTGTCTTAGGAAATAAACACAAATTACATAAAACATTTTAGTCAGATTACCATGAAAACCTACCGGTTACATGACTCAGTCTTCACACTCCTTTACCAGAGAGGCAGTAAAGCAAGCAGGCCTAAGTGCAGGTCTTGAAGCACTGCTTGACTCATAACTAGTCCATTCTACTGCTCTGTGAGCTCTGGTAGAGTACTTAACCCGTCTGAGTCTTGATTAACTCATTTACTGAATGGCTACAAATAACACCAACAGCATAAAGTTATTCTGAAGATAAAAAATACATAAAACACCAGACCCAAAGGAAGAACTTAAAAAATGTTAAATCCTTTTCTTTCTTAGAAGAGAAATAAGAACAGAGAGATAATGTACATTTCTGTGCATCAATAAGTACAAACTACACAATACTTTTCAGAGTCTAAGAGACAAAGTTTCTCCACACTCATTTTCACTTATGAAACTTTGAGGAAAATAATAAGATTAATATACCCAAATTCTACATTCCAGCATCTATGAAGGCTTATGTTATAATAAAATGTTTACTTAAAAATGAAAAATGTATTTTGTTTTAAAAATCTATTTTAGCCAGGCTCGGTGGCTCAGCCTGTAATCCTGTGCCTTTAGGAGGCTGAGGTGAGTGGATTGCCTGAGCCCGCGGGTTCGAAACTCGCCTGAGCAACTTGGCGAGACCTCATCTCTACAATAAATCAAAAATTAGCTGGGTATGGTAGCGCACGCCTGTAGTTCCAGCTACTTGGAAGGCTGAGGCAGAAGGATCACCGGAGCCCAGCAGGGCGAGGCTGCGGTGGCCGGGAGTGGCCACTGCACTCCAGTCTGGGTGACAGAGTGAGACTCCAACTCAAAAAAAAAAAATATATATATATATATTTTAAGCAAATTAAGTCTAATATCTTATAACAATTTGAACACATCACAATATAAAACACAGACTGTATTGTTTGGTTTTGAGATTTAAATTGATGACCTTGGCCTCTGTGATAACTCCGAACTCTGTATAAGATGTGTATCTCTTTGTCTAACTCACTGACTGCAAGATACAGGATCAGATGACACTCAGTAGTTTCATATAACAAAGCAAGGTTTTAAGTCTGTTGACAAACAGGAATAAGCCCAAAACAATCAGGTGGCTTAAAATGGAAAAGCACCAAGTTCATTCTTCTGAAAAAAATTCTCAGTGATAGCCAACAGGGTAACAACTAACAGTTTGTAGGCCTATCCAATCCAAGAACCAAGAACCAAGACATAGTTGCTGGACACAGGCCTAACCAAAGGCCCTTTTCCAGGTATGTTCCGCTTCTCAACCTCACAGATGCCCCGGAGAATCCCATAGCTAATAAGTCCCTGTACCCTACAAGTTTCCCAAGTACCCTGTACTACTGGATAACCAAAAGGCAGATGAATATTTCTTTATAAGAAATATTCAAGCTAACAAATGAAAAGGGAATAATTGAATGAGATCATCATTTTGCAACTTCCAATTACCTCATGGATCTAGACAGTAGATATCACTGGCTACTAACACCTTAAATATTGTGTGCTTTTAAAATATTCATTCATATATGCATATATCCTGAATTTGATCAAATCTCTAGATCTATCCATTTACAAGCAATACGGATTTGCACAATGGGGATACTGTCAACAACAACAACAAAAAAACAGATGAAGAGACAAGTTGTGGACTTAAAAATAAATACTTAAAGACTTAAAAAAAAAAAATTTATGGTGTTTGTAGTTTTATCACCCAAGCATGTATCCCTAAAGAAAAGCAAGGAAGTGATTACCATAAAAGTCAGGATAATTACTTTTATGAGAAAGGACTATAGAAGGCTGCTAGGTGCCTAGCAAAGTTCGTGTCCTGGTTGGTGTTAGAAAAGTATCCTCTTTAAGACAATTCATTAAACTATACTACTCTGTTTTCTGTGGATTTCTAAATATTTTTAACAAATAAAAAGAGTTAAAACAAGAAGAGTTAGTCTAAAGGTAATCCAGATTATCCATTAAACCAAGTATGTGCTGAGACACTTAGAACATCAATAAATAGGCCTTCCCCTACTGCCCTTACTCAAATTAAAAATAATAATAATTTTGAGGTCGGGTGCAGGTAGCTCATACCTGTAATCCCAGCACTTTGGAAGCTTAAAGGGGGAGGACTGCTTGAGCCTAGGAGTTCCAGCAGCCTAGGAATACAGCGATACCTCATGTCTACAAAAACAAATTTTTTTTTTAATTAGCAGGGTGTGGTGGCACATGCCTGTAGTCCCAGTTACTCGGAAGGATTGCCTGAGCCCAGTAGGTTGAGGTTGCAGGGAGCCACGATCATTGATCATGTGACAGTTACTACTGTATATAATATTGAGAGCCATTTTTTAATCTAAGCAGAGAAGTAGAGAAGCAGTCATATACACTGACTGCAGTAAACATTAAACTAGTTTAACAAGAAAATTAGAGATGGAGTTCAATGTTCTTTACATAATATTAAAATGGGGAGGAGGATATACAAGCAGTATGATTATCTGAAATACCTTCACTTAGTTAACATCTAAGATCTACATCTAATTTAAATAAGGTTATATGGCTTCCTAGTCCAAGTTTATTAAAATTAAATATTCATGAGCAATGATAAAATAAGGCATACTATCCTCACCAGATTAATCCTTGGATGTTTTTTTAAATTGTATTTTTCATTAGAACTTTATATTTTTAAAAAAACAGTTTTGCCAAGAAAGGTATTTGCATATGAAAGGGAAAATGTGCATACCTAGCATACTATGAGAGAGCCAAAATATCACATACTATATATATCTTTTGTACTCAGGGAGGTAAACCAGAGTTTAAGCAAAGGTGGTTTTAGTAAGATCATTTAACAGCAGAGCTACAATTTCACAGAGCTCTAAAATTTCTTATAACCTAATTTTATTTTTTCAAAACTACTCAAAACAAAAGGATTATTCAGTAAAATCATTCTAAGTATTTACTTTACAAAGGCTATTCCCATTCATATTGAACAATGAAACAGAATGAAATGTTAGCAAGTACTTGGAAGGTTGAGGCCAGCAAGTCAAGGCTGCGGTGGCTGTGAGCATGGCACTGCACTCCAGCCTGGGTGACAGAGTGAGACTCCAACTCAAAAAAAAAAAAAAAAAAAGAAATATGTTAGCATGAGCAAATATATACCTTACCAAAGAAAGATATGTTTCACCTTATTGTTCCTACATTTGCCTTGATATGCTTTTATGTTTTGCCTTTATGTTTCAAAACACAGAACTTAAATAATGCATCAATCTTTTGTTTTAACATCACTCAAAATCTCTCATGACAAAGTTTAAACTAATCCTAAATAAAACATGCCAGAAATTTCTGTACCACTGTAGCGTGATTCTAAACTTCCTCCTAAATTTCACTGTTTTTAAAAATTTTATTTTTATGAAATTTGAAGCAAAAAGGTGAAGGGGTTTTAACAATTACAAATCTCTAAAATTCACTTGGAGCTGGGCTTGGTGGCTCAGCCTGTAATCCTGTGCCTTTGGGAGGCTGAGATGAGTGGATTGCCTAAGACCACGGGTTCGAGACCCGCCTGGGCAATTTGGCAAGACCTCATCTCTACAATAAGTCAAAAAATCAGCCGGGTGTGGTAGCGTGCGCCTGTAGTTCCAGCTACTCAGAAGGCTGAGGCAGAAGGATCGCCGAAGCCCAGCAGGTCGAGGCTGGGGTGGCCGGGAGCGTGCCACTGCCCTCCAGCCTGGGCGACAGAGTGAGACTCCAACTCAAAAAAAAAAAATTCACTTGGTGTAACCGTCACATTTTAGGTTCTGGTGAATGTAGAAATCCACAGCAACAACAGAGATCTGAGCGCTCCTTAGCCATGGCTGACATGAAGCCTCCCTCTGCAGCTTACAGTTTTCCCCTATCATGCAGCAACTTATAGAGAAAATAATATTAACAGTGACAATAAAGGTTTGGCATTAACTCAAAAAAGTCTTAACACAGACTAGCTGTGTGGATTTGGGCAAATTACTTAGCTTTGTTGAGCCTCCACAGCCTCACAGAAAAATGCAGATTATATGACTTTATGTTTGTAAGAAGTAAATGATGCTGTACATATATGTATATATGTGTGTGTGTCACACGCATGCATACATATATATGCACATAGGATAGAACAAGAACTCCAAAGTTCCTACCTCCTTTTTTCAGAAATGTTGAGGCTGGAGAAGTAAGAAATGTCTACCTGTGATACAGCAGAAACCTAAAACTGTGGCTCTTCAAGTGTGGCCCCAGGACCAGCAGTATTGGCATCATCTGTGAGCTTGTTGGAAATGCAAATTCATGGCAGAGGCCTTAGCTCAACCTAGTACATCAGAATCTCTGAAGATGAGTCCAGGAAACAAAATTAAAATAAATAAGCTTTCTAGGCATTTCTTAAGAACAATGAAGTTGCAGAACCCCTGATCTAGAAAAACAAAGCAGGTAAGATGCAGCATCTGCCCACGATCAGCTCTCCCACTTTCTGGTCCTTGCTCACCTCCATCTCCTTCCCTGCTGGTCGCTCCAGATCCTTCCACTGCCCAGGTGTGCAGATATAACTTTTAACTTCCCTGGCTTACATCCCAGACCACAGCTGGTATCGACCCCTGCTGGCAGAGTCTTCTCCCACTGACAAAGTAATAATGGTCACATTCCCCACCCCAGCATCACCCTGCTACACAGACCTCTAGAAGGGCCCGGTATCACCCAGACTGTACACTGCTTTACAGGCCGGCCTATGTACACTCAATTCCTGTGGCCCTTCCCCCTCCTGTCCCAGAAAAAGAAGTTCCAAGCATCATGCAAACCCATGGTACCTGGAACACGGGAGAACTCCCCAAAACTCTGAATTCTCTATGTCTCACTTTTAGAAGGAGGTTTAACAAAACTAGCTGTTCTGTTTACCACAACTGAGTTCATAGCCACATACCGGTTCCACACCCCAGCTACAGAGTAGGACTGACTTCTAGGTCCTGGCAATCCGCATGCCCACTTCCTTTTATCCTCTGGAATAGTGCCCCTCTCAAGGTCCAGTTCTATCAATAACCAAAGTCAACAATTTGGATGGAATCACTGTCCAGTATGTTTGGCTACAAGAAACTGGCCTGTACTAGTTCATGCTCACCAGTTCCATCAGAACCCCATTCAGTGTGAGCCCCTAGACCTAGGGAAAACAGAGGATTGAGACACCACCATTCCAGCAGTGAATTGTTCCAACTGTCTCTAAAAGATAAATCACTTTCAACTTCTGCCATGGAGTCTGGATTAGACATAAGCAAAAGCTAGTATCAAGAACTTCCCATGATCAATACGAGAAACCTAACCAAGGATTTTATACTACATATGACACAGTAAGTCCTTAAGTAGACACATTCATCAAACCAAACTTCAAAACTTGGGGAGCTGCATATATCCCTGACAGTAAAGTGAGAGTCATACTCTCAAGCAAGCATAAGAGTTCTGAAGGTAGGCATGCCCCATAAACTACACACATCAATTAAGATACTATAGAAGAAGATTCAGTGATATGGGAAAACACCAATCTAAGATTATATTTTTAGTTAAGTTCTGATTTCAAAAGCTGCTCTGTTTCCACGCTACTCATTCCAGAAGTATTCAATCAATTCAGAGTTTCACTACTGCCATGTGAGAGTGCTTATTTCCAGCACCAAGTAATGATGCTTTCAAGTCTTTGTCAGTTTTAAAAGGAGAAAACTGCCTTTCTTCCTTATGCATTTGACTTCCTAAAGAAGTTATTCAGTTGCTTAGCACTCCTTTCAGAGGAAAGACAGCCCTGCCCTCTCCCGTGTGTCTTTAACTGGGAACAGATGCACCCCCACTCCCCAGCAACACGTGACCAGGATTGGCCAATCATTCAGTTGCCCACAGTGAGTGCCACAAACGAGTTCGATTATATGAAATATGCATGCAGGTAAAGTATAAATTAGAAGACGATGCGCAGACAAACATGTTTAAACCTCGGTAATATGGTTAATTATTTTTAAGCTCCTCTTTAATTCTGTTGTTCTATCATCATTTCAACAATAAAAGAAAAAAATCCTTGCCAGATATATTTTCAGACAGCTTGAAAATATGTATTATCAGGAATTTTCTTTTTAAAATCCAAATGTACTCACTTGCTATGAGGCAGTTGTGATTCTAAATGTTTTACAAATAAAACACATTTAATCTCTGTAACAACCCTATGAGGGAAAGAGGCAGAGGAACTTGCTGCAGGGCTACACAGTCATCTAAAGTGCCAAGATTAAAACCATGTCCTCAACCGCAGGCCAGCTACTCCCAACTGCAGTGGCTAAACCGATTAAACCTCTCCACCTGCAGAGCACCACATCACTCGAAAGAGTCCTAGATCTCACCTATTGCCATAGTTCCTTAGCTTGTGATTTTTGTCAGTGTTCAATAGCCAAACAAAACCAAATCCAACCAGAACTTAGAAATCCTAAGAAGAGCACAGTGGCTTCAAGAATGCCCTAGATGTTACAGAGACATACTTTTTAAACAGTCAAAAACAACAATGTTTGTTTGCATGTTATCTTCTAATTACAATGCAATGTGTATTTACAATCAATAGCACTCCACAGACAATAAACATAATTAAACAAATCTTGTCCTGTTATAAACAATTAGTATGAAAACAAATGAAGCCAGAGCTTCTGATTAGTAAGACACATCGCGAATGAGTAATGACATCTGGAATCATACATTTTCTCTCTACAAAAATTTCAATTAGTCCTGGCAGCCATGGATTTAATTATTACTTTCAAATATTAATTTTAATCTTCAAAAGAATGAGTTAGCAATGATCCAAGATTGTGAAATTAACGCCAAGCAGTTTTCTTCACCCTAGTACATTTCTCTTAGCAAAAGCCTCTAAAGTTGCAATTTTTTTCAATTTGCAATTGATGCTCCAATATAGGTCACTAAACACTAAAGTTTCATAATAAGCAATAATTACTTAAGTCAAATAGTCACATTTCCCCAAACTATAACCTTACATTATCTCTGCAATGACTTCTTTTACACACATACACGACCACCAGAGGAAAAGCTCCCTGATTCAAACTAATGAAATACCTGAAAAACTAGTGACATCAATTTGCCAACTACTTAAAATAAACTTAGTTATTTTTCAAATACTAGGTAACTGAAATGGCAGACACAAATTACTCAGAAATTCTCAAGAAGTGCAAGTAACATATCAACTGTTCCCATTTAAACAGGTTTCTGAAATACGGGCACCTGAAAAAGATGCTCAAGAACACTTTATTACAGTTTCCTTCTTTACTTCCTGTATCCACTATCTTAATTGCATACTTACAGTAGTTTAGCCTTTCTGTTAAGAAAGAATTCACGCCAGGAACATCAAACCACACAAAATGATCACCTAACTCAAAATATGTACCATTTTCAATTCTAGTAAAAAACTTTAATATTCTAGAAATAAAATTTAATTCTTACACAGAAATGTTTGTATACCATTAAAAATATAAAAAACTAAAAAAGTGATCATCAGAGTTTACAACTTCATAGCTGGTTCCCAATTATCCAAATGAGTTTCCTCTATACTTACAGACAGAGTTAGCCACAGCCATGAGTTTCATCTCTAGGCAACTCTAATCAATTACTAATGACTTCCTGGAGATGGATGCTAAGAAAGATTCTGAGGAAGCAGACAGCCATGACCGGAATGGCAGACAGCCATGACCGAAATGTAAGCAAACAGTGCATGAGCCCACATCTAAGCCATCCCGGATGCAGTTTTTTCTGGCAAAATGTCGACGAGTTTGGCTTTCTTCTGACACCAGAGGCCATCCTTGAGTCGCCTGCATCTACCATTAACATTCAGAGACTGACAAGTTAATTTCAAATCAATAAAACATAATTTTAAAAGATAATTAACCTGCAAAAGTGAGTGGCACATTATGACTTGCAATGCCAAATACGAGTGGTGTGAGGAAAATACCTGTTGCTACACCTTCTATCTGGGGTCTCTCTTTTGATAGTAACAGAATGAATTTCAGTGCTTACTCTTGGCAGGAGATTGGATTTTCTTATGCTTCACTTTATAGTGCTCATTCTGGAAAGAAAACTGCATTTTCCTGGTTTTTGCTTTTTATATATAACTTACGGAAGGAAGGTGAACACTTCTGGGTCTTGCTTTACAGGATACCGAGAAGTAAAACCACCCAGTCCATACCCTAATCCCCTTGGGTAACGTTAGCCTGCTGCTGAACACAAGCCAGAACATACACCACGTGGCTCTGGTCCAAGGCTTCTCATAGTGAGCAGGCAGTGAGTATGCCTGGGGGCAAGGGTATTCAAATCACAAAACAGACACAGCACAGCTCCCCAAACCACCATTTCAAACATTATTTCAATATTAAAATAGGCACAAATAGATTACATAAAAGAACACAAGATTGTTATGAATCACTAGAAGAAAACAAAGAGATTACAAAGAAATATTCTCTTGGAAGGACCTGTACACACACATTCCTTGGGTTCAATCTTCTTTGCATGAAGGGTACAATACTTAGGTGGAAACTCAGAAAAGCACAGCATTACGCCACTAGTGTGTATAAACTGTGAACTAGCTAAAAAAAATTAGCAGTTACCTTGATTTTTAAAAGGGAGAGGAGTGGCAACTTAGCCTCCAACAACAACAACAACAAAAATACATTGTAACAACTTGGCTTCCAATAAAAAAAAATGAGACAGAAAAATGTTTGCTGAAGTTAAACCTGGACAATATTCATATCGATAACAGCAATATTTAACATTTATTGAGCATTTTCAGGCAATATGGCCCCAGAACCTGGGGGTATCACACTCACACTACCCGCTAAGACTATTCCAAGCAGGGGACTTTGTATTTGGTATTCTTCAGACATTTCCCTGGCTAACACCTATTTTCCCAACACTTCACCTACAACAGCGGCCCACCCCAAGACCACTGTCCTCAATCATCTTACCTTTCCTTACTTTTTCTTCACAGCACACACACGGCGTGCTATGTATTCCTTGTCTTACTTGGTAAGCACGTGTCCCACACGAGTCAGTACTCCATGAAGGCGGGAACTTGCTCTGCTAAGCTTTTCACTGTAGCATCCAAGCCTACAAGCAGTACCTAGAACACTGCAGAATAAATACTTATTTGTTAAATGAATAACTACTAGACGATATCCATTTACTTAGAAATGTATAGTAACATAAAACTATCATGTATAATTCATGAAGATATCAGAATTGTATGTCTAGACAGCAATACATACCTCCCTGTACACAAAAAGACAATAGGGTGTGCATACTTTATTTTAGCAACACACCACCAACTACAGAAATGCCAAATCTTTTAAAATAAGCCTTCTAGGTGATATGAATGTAAACCTAACCACCTGGTAATGTTTTTTCCACTGACACTATCAGACACAAGAGAAACAATCTAGGCTTAAAGAATACTCTATTTGCCTCTTTGGGTGGATGTCAGGGCTATGGATTGCACTGTGTTCCCACAAATTCCTACGTTGAAGCCCTGACTCCCGAGGTGACTGCATTTGTAGAACAGGTCTTTAGGAGGTAATTAAGGTTAAATGAGGTCATAATTGTAGGGACATGATTCAGCCGAATTAATGTCCTTACAAAAAGAGACACCAGAGACACCTCATTCTCCCCTGTCCACATGCCTAACTGTACACACACGGAGGGAAGGCTATGCAGTGCACACAAAAAGGCAGCTGGCGGCAAGCCAGGAAGAGGGCCCCTGCTTAATCTTGAGACACCTTAGTCTTGAACTGTGAGCCTCCAGAACTGTGAGACATGAGGTTCTGTTGTTTAAGTCACCCAGTCTATGGTATTCTGTTATGGCAGCCTGAACTAACTAATCCGTGGGAGGTGGGGAATGCTAGAAATCAGAAGATCCCTAACAGTCTTGAAATCCTTCAGAAACTCCTTCTTCTTCCTCTCCCATGTGGTTCCCCACAAACATGTCTCACCCTCACAGAGGAGCTGTTCTGGTTAAGATTCTCCTACTTTAATTAAAGAAGCCAACAATTCTGAAAAGGTTTTGTTGCTACTCTATGTCTTTCTAAGCCTCAGAAAATCTAAAATTGGGAATGCCCCTCGTAGAGTTGTAAGGATGAAAGTAATCTATGGTTAACGTTTAGAGGAGTGTGAGACACAGAGCTACCTAATATTGGCTGCTCTTATCTGAAGCACAGTTATCCGATTTGACTCCCAAAATAACACTATGCACTGGGTATAATTAGTACCCTCATTTCTGGAAACTGAGGCACAGTCACAGAGTTATTAAGTAGTGGAGGCAAGAGTTGAAATCAGTCAGTCTAACTAGGGTCTATGCTTAAAAACTCAGCAAAGGTTGTTGCTTTTATTACTCGGATCATACTATAATATTAATAAAGAAAGTGCAGGGCAACCCCCTTGGGTCCCCTCCTTCTCTGGGAGCTTTTCTGTCCTCTCAATAAATTCTACTTTTTCTAAAAAAAAAAAAAAAGGAAAGGAAAGAAAGCAAGCAAGCAAAAGTAGGCACAAATCAAGAAAGCAATTTATTTTTCCTTTTCCACAAGATCTTATCAATCATTTTATCTAACAGTAAAACTATAATTCTATTTGCTTATTAAAAATAATGCCTCTTTATGTGCAATAAAAATAGTTATCCCTATATATTCTTGAAAGTGTAAAAGTTCATACTTATGACACCCATGTGAGTCAGTATCTTCTCACTAATAACAAGGAGGCAAGTCTGTTTGTGTCTTTCTCTGTGTACTGGCAGCACACGACCACTCTCACCTTGAAGAAGTTGGTCTCAAGTCTTGTATAATGAAGAATCACTGCAATAAACTACTTAAAGAAGAAGATTCCCAGGCTCCACATTTAGAAACCCTAACTTAGTGGGTCTTGGACAAGGCACAGGAATCTCGACTTTAAATCAGCAACCCATATGCTTCTAAAGTAGCCTGGACCTCGCCCTCACCCTAACCCCACCAATTTCTCATTGTTAAACACCCATCTTCTTTCCCACGGTATACTCCTAATCAGTCCTCAATCCCTACGACACAATACACATTCATTCATTCATTCACAAATATTTATTGAGCACTTCCACATATCAGAGATCCAGCTGTAAGCAAAACAAAGTCCCTGCTCTCAGAACTGACATTTTGTGGTGGGGTAAAGGCTGTCACACAAATACGTGAGTGTGTGTGTGTGTGTGTACACATGGCGTAGAAAACTCCATCAGTCAGGGAAAATTAGGTCCTATGGCCACGAACAAGTTTAAAATCCCAGTGACTTAAAATAATAAGGTTTACTTCTCACTCATCCTTATACCGATCACCCGTCACCAGCGGGCTCTCTTACTTGTGGTCATTCACGGACCTTGGCCAATGGAAGGAGGAAAGAAAGGAGTCCAAGATGACTCTAAGGTTTTTGGCCTGATCTACTGGTAGAATAATGTTGACAGTTACTGAGATGGATAGGAAAGAGCCGCTTGTAGAGGAAAGATCAGAAGTTCATTTGTAAACATGTTATGGACGAGGGACCTATCAGATACCAAGGCAGACCTGTCAAGTAGCTCATCAGAGTCTGAAGTTTAGGCCAGCAAGGTAAATGAGAGATTCTTGAGAACAGAAGTAGCATTTCAACTTATGACCCCTGCTAACCCCACACAAATGGGAACACTAGCTGGATTTCCAGTTTCTAGCCCCTAATTGCCAACTGAAGCGTGATTACATGAAGGAGGCAAAAGAGTCACTACTGTGATCCTAAAGTCTCAACCTATAATGCAGCTGGTCCTTCCTAAATCTCCGGGCTGCTAAGAGACAGTATCAGCAAAATCCTACGAATAGGAATCCCAACCACTGTTAGCTGCCACTCTCCCAATTCCTACATCTATTGTAAGTTTGACCAGAACGTTAAGGCACAGAGACCATGTGATATCACTCTCCGCAAACTAATCTATCCGGCTGTTACCTGCATCCCAAACCCAACAATAAATCACCTGTGGCCACATTCTAAAAATACATATATAGAGAGCACATGAAGGACTACGTGTGGAGACCAGCTCTCCCACTTAAGACAACTAAATGTGTTACTTACTTTTTAAAAATCTTGCCTTTGTCCATCAGCTGGGAAGAAAATAAAGAATGTTCTGTCAGTCTGATTACTGAGAAAAAGCAGTAACCAGAATAGTGGGGACCCAAAGCGGATTTTCACCTAACTAGATAGGATGTCTAACAAATTAATGAGTCAGAAGAGGAGTCAACAAACTTTTTCACATAAAGAACCACACGGTAAATATTTTCAGCTTTGCAGACTATATGGTCTCTGCTGCAACTACTCAACTCTGTCATTGAAGCACAAAAGCAGCCACAGATAATCCATAAAAGAATGGGTGTTGCTGTATTCCATTAAAACTTTATTAACAAAATGAAGGCACTGGTCCAGATTTGGTCTGCAGACCACAGTTTGCCAAACTCTGAGCTAAGCATGAGTTTTCTGGACTGGGGACTAAGACACCACTTAGAATACAACCAAGGTAAAAACCCTAATAGCAATTAGCCTAATAACAATACAGTTAAACTCCGATGCCAAAGAGACAAGATCTCCTTAAAAGGGTAAAACAGGCCGAACTCAGTGGCTCAGTCTGTAATCCTAGCACTTTGGGAGACAGAGGCAAGTGGATTGCCTGAGCCCGCAGGTTCGAGACCAGCCTGGGCAACTTGGCAAGCCCTCATTTCTACAATAAATCAAAAATTAGCCGGGAGTGTTAACGCACGCCTATAGTTCCAGCTACTTGGAAGGCTGAGGTGGAAGGATCGCCGGAGTACAGCAGGTTGAGGCTACAGTGGCCAGGAGCATGCCAGTGCACTCCAGTCTGGGCAATAGAGTGAGACTCCAACTCAAAAAAAAAAAAGGGTAAAATAATGCTCACCCCCCACCTCAAAACACCAGGACACTGCAAATAAAGAGCCTATTTGAAAGTATGGCACAAAGTTATAGTGATAGGGGGGAAACCTACCTCCCCTATGAATTCATAAAAAATACACAACTTTCATACAACCTGATTTTATACTATTTTACACTATACTAGATATGTACCTCAGATCATACCTGTTAATTATATTGCTCATTGTTTTATCTTGTCATTTTTTTGCCTCTTGATTCTTGCTCAAGCAAAATAAGCAAAAATAAGAATTTAAGCAGTCCCACACAGGTAAAGCCCCCAGACACCTAGAAAAAGAAAATATAAATCCTTTCTGAAAGAATCTATCTTTTGCCAGGCATTAAAGCATTAATACGTAAAAAGTTCTGGCTGGGTTCCGTGGCTCAGCCTGTAATCGCACTTTGGGAGGCCAAAATGAGTGAATTGTCTGAGCCCGCGGGTTCGAGACCAGTCCAGGCAACTTGGTGAGACTTCATTTCTACAGTAAGTAAACAAATAAATACATAGCCGGGTGTGGTAGCACGTGCCTGTAGTTCCAGCTACTTGGAAGGCTGAGGCAGAAGGATAGCTGGAGCCCAGCAGGTCGATGCTGGTGTGGCCATGAGTGTGCCACTGCTCTCCAGCCTAGGTAACAGAGTGAGACTCCAACTCAAAAAAAAAGTTTTATTAAAAATAAGTAGCTCACAGTCAAAAATTATTAAACACACAGGAAGCAAAGGTATCATGAGCAAGAATCAAGTGGCAAAAAAATGACAAGATAAAATAATGAACAATATAATTAACAAGTATGATCTGAGGTACATATCTAGAACGTAAACCCAACACTTGTAGAATACACATGGTTTTCAAGCACATAGAATATTCTCTAAAATAACAACATAGCAGGCCATAAAGTAAGAATCAAAAAAGTCAAAAAATTGACCCTACAATGACATACTCTTTGACCCCAATACAATTATGTTAGAAATCAAAATCAATAATTATAGTTGCCTGAAAATTTATAATCAAATGCCTATATAGTTAGGGGTAAGAAATAAAATAAAATAAGAATTACAAAATTTGTAAAACTGAATGATAAAGAAAACTCTACCTACAAAAATATATAAGATTCGAGTAAAGCATAATATAGTTAGGTTATCATCTAACAAATGCAATTTTTAAAGAGAACAGACCAAAATCTACTGTACTAAACATCTCTTTTAAGAAGTTCAAAAAAATCAGTAATATCAACCCAAAAAGTACAGAAATTGGCACAGAAAATAATTAAACGGAAACAAACAATAAAAAGGATGAATAATGTCAGTGTCAAAACAGTTATTTGAAAGAATAATAAAACTGACTAGCCCTAACAAAAACAGACTTTAAAAGGTTGAAAGTGGCTGGGCTTGGTGGCTCAGTCTGTAATTCCAGCACTTTGGGAAGCCAAGGGGAGTGGATTGCCTGAGCCCGCAGGTTCGAGACCAACCCAGGCAACCCGGCGAGACCTCGTCTCTACAATAAATAAATAAATAAATTGGCAGGCGCGGCAGTACACGCCTGTAGTTCCGGGTACTGGGAAGGCTGAAGTGGAAGGATTGCTGGAGCCCAGCAGGTAGATGCTGGGGTGGCCGTGAGTGTGCCACTGCACTCCAGCCTGGGTGACAGAGTGAGACTCCAACTCAAAAAAAAAAAAAAAGGTTGAAAACGTAAAATGAAACAAAAGCAGGAATGAAGAGGAGAGAGAAATAATAATGACAGATGTTATATAGCTTAAACATACACAAATTTATCATGAATCACGTTATGCTAACAAATCTGTACATATGGATAAAATTAACAAATTCCTTAAAAAAATTTAACTCAAAAGAACAGAATCAAGAAGAAACAGAAAACCTGAATAGTTTCATAAGAGTTAAAGAAACTGGATCAGTAGTTAATGCTACACCCATATGACTTTATAGGCTTGTTCAATGAAGTCAAGAAAGAAAGAAATATTACACCAACAATTCCAGAGTACAAAAAAAAAGAACCCATTCCTCAACTCATTTTATCATGGTGCATAATTTTAATGCCAAAACTTGGCAAGAAAAAAATGAGGAAAAACTGTAAGTCAGGCTCACTTAAGAACATATATATAAAACACAAAACAATGGAACACTTAACTGTCACTATGACTTACATTTTAAAACATTTTAACACCTCTAAAACCAGAAAGCATCTTAACAGTCTATGGCCTCTTATAATTATCACTCGCTACTTTAAAAAGATAAAGCAAACGGAACATCTATGAAACAGGGATGCATTTTAAAGTGGGGAGGTGAGAAATGATAAAGCATTGGTAAATCAAACTCTAGCAAGTGCAATAATAACAATAACCATAACTCATGGCCAGTTTAGGTTTATGCCAGGAATACAAAGTTCGCTTAACATTATAATGTTAATTAATGTATTTACTATCATTTGTGCCATTCACAGAAAAAAAATCATTTGGTTCTCTCAAAAGAATGAAGAACATTTTGATAAAACCCAATGTCCATATCTTTTAAAAAACAAAAACCTCTTTGCTTGCTACGAACAGAAGGACTTCCTTAACCTGATATATAGGGTATCTACAAAATATCTATTTACGTTGAAAGTACTCCCTGGAGGATTTAGAAGACAAAGATGCTCATTATTACTACTTCAATTCAACACTGTATTGTGCATCTAAGCTAGTACTGCATGGCAGGAAAAAGAAATAAAAGGATTAAGGATAAGCAAGGAAGAACAAAAGTGTCATTATTTGAAAATGATATCATGATAAATAACCTAGGAAACTTTCCCTACCAAATACCAAGATGTGTTATAAAACGATAATATTTATGACAGGGTTGCCCCTCAGGTCCCCTCCCACTGTGAAAGCTTTGCTGTCCTCTCAATAAATCCTGCCTTATATAAACCTACACACACACGTGTATATATGACGATGTGATATTGGCAAAAGGAATGAATAAGAAGAATAAAGGAACTGAATAGCAATATAGTCCTACACAAAGACGGACTCTTAGAGAAATTGATGTGAAAGAAGCACCATTTCTTCTCAGAGAGAATGGTGGACTTTTCAATACGTAATGCTATGACAACAGATTGGACACACGGAGGAAAAAATAAAATCGGCCTCATCCCACACCGCACACTCAAAAGTTAAATCCTAGTGATATAAAAGGCAAGTCTCTACAGTTTTGCAAAGATAATACAGTAGAATACTTTATGACCTCAGGATGCTGGATCCAGATTTCTTGAACAAATCTGAACTTCAGAACTGGCATTCATCAACAACTTCACAAAGACAGTAAAAAAAAAAAAAAGTCACAAACTGGGAGAAGATATTTGTGGCACAAAGAATTCACAAGAATTTGTTTCTAAAATATATAAGGATCTTCTAGAATCAATAAAAGACTAACAAACCCATAAAAAGATGAGAAGAAAAAAAATCCATCTAGAAAAGGGAAACAAATGGCCTGTAAACATAAGAAGATATGTTCAACTTCTGACCAGGTGCAGTGGCTCATGCCTGTAATCCCAGCCAAGGTGGGAGGGTTGCTTGAGCCCAGGAGTTCGAGAATAGCCTGGGAAACAAACACAGCGAGACCTCATCTCTACAAAAAAAAAAAAAAAATCAAAAAATTAGCCTGGTTTGGTGGTACGCGCCTGTAGTCCCAGCTACTCAGGAGGCTGAAGTAGGAGGATCACCTGAGCCCAGGATGTCAAGGCTGCGGTAAACCTTGATCATGCCACTGTATTCCAGCCTGTGCGGCAGACTGAGACTCCAACTCAAAAATAAAAAAATAAAATTAAAGCCTATTTTTAAAAAAATGTTCAACTGCATTCTCTTAGCAGCATCTTTTACAAAAGTATTTAATTTTAATAAACTCTAGGTTATCATTTTTTTCTTTTATGAATCATGCATTTAGTGCCATGTCTAAGAACTCTGACTAATAGGTCATGTTTTCTCTAAAATTTTTATAATTTTACATTTACATCTATGATCCATTTTTAGTTCAATTCTGTATAAGGGATAAAGCTGACACAGAGGTTTAGTTTTTCCACACGGATGTTCAATTGTTTCAACATCATTTGTTGAAAACCGTATCCTTTCTTTATTTGAGCCTTTTTCAGAAATCAGCTGTCTGTGTTTGGGTGAGTCTATCTCTGGATTCTCACTTATGTCTCACTGACCCATATGTCTAAGCTTCACAGATATCACATCGTCTTGATTGCCGTGATGGTTCACTGTATGTGTCAACTTGGCTAGGACACAGTACTCAAATAATTGGTCAAACACGAGTCTAGATGTTGCCATCAAGACACTTTTTAGATGAGATCAAAATTTAAATCAACAAATTTTAAGTCTATGTTCAGGAGTACAAAAAAAAAATGCTCACATGACGAGGGTATGTATTTACAGGGAAAGGGGAGAGTGACTTTTAAGACTCTAGAGAAGCAGACAAGACCTAACGTAAGGCCTCAGGCATTGGCTGAATGAACAGGTACGTGGACAAATGAAGAAACTGGGCTCAGATCCAACTTAGACACACACTGGTTATGTCACCTCAGACAGATTATTTAACCTTTCTAAACCTCTATAAAAGGAAATGGGTACATTTGCCTCTTGCTGTAAAGGATTTAAAGAATCAAGTACATGATCAGTGCCCTGTGGAAGCCAAGAAGGGTCGCAGCACTTACAGTAAAAATTGAACGGATCCAAAGTTTTCAAGTATAAGAAATTTCTCTGCTATGAAGACCCAAAAAGTCACCTTTTATGTCGCATAAAAACCCAGACACGAAGAATGTTTTTTTTTAATTTTAAGGTATTTAGGATTTTAAAGTGTTACAATGAACAAGGCAACAGCAATGGAGGCTGCAACTTAATGTACTTAAATTTCCAGGCAAAAGAAGAGCAGATGCCGAAAGTGGAGAAAAAGACTAGAGACAAAAACCACGAGAGCCCTGAACTCAGCTGAATGGGAAGGAAAGGGCTATGTTGTAATACAGAATGCACAGATTCTGCAGCTGGTACAAGAGATCAAATGACTGCAGAGCTAGGTTTATGATAAAAGCTATTAAAGACATGAATCCTAACCTCTTCTAGTAAAGGGCCAGAAGTATTCAAATGGTTAAACTGAATTTAATGAGAAAATGAACATCTGCATAGTGCCTAGAAAGAATAAATACACAGATATTTGACGGATCGGCACAAATTGATTTATCCAATCTGTGTACTGCCAAGACTTAGAAAGGGCAGTCATACCAATTCTTGGCACCAGCAGTGATGAGAAACATCCCATCTTGTAAGGCAGCCCTGACATTCTTCAACAAGTGAAGGAACAGAATATGGTTCATGACAGTTGTGTCCACTGGCCCCATCCCTCCCACAAATAAGGTCTAACCCTTCTTTCACATGACAGACCTTCAAGTATCTGAAGATTATTTTAAGTAGGCAACCACATTTCCATCTGCTAGAACAGTCCGAGTTTACATCCATCGTTCCAGAGTAAGCACTTTCCACGCCCAAAGAGCCCTGGTTTGGACAATAAATTACATTACAACCCAGTTGTAAGAGGCCACTCCCCCCCCCCAAAAGAAATATCTTCTTCAAGCTAGGCATTCAACTTTTTACCAACCCTTCCTCCTGTGACATAATTTCTAGTCCCTTCACCATCCCCTAAGTCCTGAGCACAAAATAAGCTCCAGGTAACTGGTAACTCTAAACCCAATGCAGTGTCATAGGAAAAATCAGAATTTATTCTTCTGATCATATACAATCCCCTTAGCATCCTCTGAAATCAGGGCACACTCTTTACTTAATTTGAGCCCAAATGATCAATTAAAGTTTTTAAGTTGTATCCCCTCATATGCCCACCAGGCAATATTGTACTTACATAATAGAGCACTCAATTACTAATACACCTAACTAAAAGGTTAATAAGTCCGTATTTCACCATGTTCTTCATTAAAATGTTACAAATAACAAAGAAATCCAAGACGACACAAATAAATGGAAAAATATTTCATGCTCATGGATAGAAGAATCAACGTTGTTAAGATGTCCATCCTACCAAAGGCAATCTACAGATTCAAGGCAATACATGTTAAAATACCAACATCATTCCTCTCAGACCTGGAAATAACAATACAGAAATTCATATGGAAACATAACGACCATGAATAGCCAAAGCAATCCTTAGCAAAAGAAACAAAGCAGGAGATATCACACTTCCAGACTTCAAACTTTACCATAAGGCTACAGTAATCAAAACAGCCTGGTAATGATATGGAACAGGATAGCGATTCTGGAAGCAAAAACCTCAATTTCTCAACCAACGCATCTTTGACAAATCCTCCAACAACAACCACTGGGGAGAGGAGAACCTATTCAGCAAATGGTGCTGGGAAAACTGGCTCATCACATGCCGAAGATTGAAACAGGATCCCTACCTATCATCATACACAAAAATCAACTCTAAATGGATCAAAGACCTAATCATAAAACATCAAACTATAAGAATCTTAGAAAATGCAGTAGACACCCTGATGGAAATTAAAACTGGCAACCAAGTCCTGATCAAAACCCTAAGTGCCCATGCCATAAGAGAGAAGATAGACAAGTGGGACCTCATCAAACTGACAAGCTTCTGCAAAGCAAAATAAGTCATCAAGAGAGCAGGGAGACAGCCCACAGAATGGGAAAAAACATTTGCCAACTGTATATCTGACAAAGGCCTAACATGTAGGATCCACAAGGAACTCAAACATGCCAAAAAGAAAAAAACAAACAGCCCCATTAAAAAGTGGCCAGAAGACATGAATAGACACCTCTCCAAAGAAGACATATGGGCAACCAACAGACACATGAAAAAGTGCTCAGCCTCACTCATCATCAAAGAAATGCAAATCAAAACTACACTAAGATACCACCTAATCCCAGTAAGAATGGCCATCATTAATAAAACAAACAACAGATTCTGGCGAGGATGCAGAGAAAAAGGAATGCTTCTACACTGCTGGTGGGAATGCAAACTAGTGCAACCTCTTTGGAAGACAGTGTGGCGATTTCTGAAAGAACTAGAAATTGACCTTCCATATGAGTCAGAAATTTCCCTATTGGGAATATACCCGGAGGAACTCAAATCATTCTACAAAAAAGATACCTGCATGCGCAAGTTTGTTGTAGCTCTATTCACAATAGCAAAAATATGGAACCAACCATGCTGCCCACTGAAGCTGGACTGGATTTTTTTTTTTTTTGGTATATATACACAACAAAATATCATGCAGCCATAAAGAAGGACAAACATATGGACGTTGCAGCAACTTGGATAGATTTGGAATCTATCATACTCAGTGATCTATCACAGAAACAAAGAACAGAGTACCATATGTTCTCACTCATAAGTGGACACTGAACAATTATCATAATACTATAAGAAAGGGATTGGCTGCCAGACTCGGTGGCTCAGCCTGTAATCCCGCACCTTTGGGAGGCTGAGGTGAGCGGATTGCCTGAGCCCGCGGGTTCGCGACCCGCCTGGGCAACTTAGCAAGACCTCATCCCTACAATAAATCAAAAAATTAGCCGGGCATGGTAGCACACGCCTGTAGTTCCAGCTACTCAGAAGGCTGAGGTGGAAGGATCGCCGGAGCCCAGCAGGCAAGGCTGCGGTGGCCGGGAGTGGCCACTGCACTCCAGTCTGAGCAACAGAGTGAGACTCCACCTCAAAAAAAAAAAAAAAAAAAAGAAAGGGATTGGCAGTAGTGGGAAACTGCCAGGGGAAGGGAAGTGTGATTGGCAGTTGAGGGAAACTGCCAGGGGAGGGAGGGGCTAACCTCATCAACAAGGGTGCCTGCATAATGAATGTTTGTATACCTAACTCTGAATTGCAACCCACATCTTTAAAATAAAAATAAAAATTTACCAAAAAAAGAATGTTATAAATACATATAATAAATTTATTTCTTAAAAAAATTTCAAAACACGAAACTCCACAAAATCTAAATGGAAAACATATATGTAGCACAATACCAAGGCTCAACTGCTCTAATTATTTACTTAAGAGATTTTACAGATCATAAGAAAAAGGAAAATTCGATTTATAGAGGAGAAAAACACTTCCCAAGGAACCTCTGAAAAGAATCCCATCTCACAAAGAAATGCACATTAAACACATTCAAGGTTCTCTACCCATTCCACCTGCATCAGAACAGGAAAGAAATAAAAACTGAAGACCCCAGAATCAGCAAAGTTGTGAGAAAACAAGCATTCTCAAACACTGGTGCCACAAATGAACACACTTTGTGACAGCAAAATTGACACTATTAAAAGTGTAAATGTGGAAGGGCACACTGGCTCATGCCTATAATCCCCAGAACTTTGGGAGGCTGAGGCAGAATTGCTTGAGCCCAGGAGTCTGAGACCAGCGAGGCGTAGCAGCGAATACCTGTAGCCCCAGTTACTAAGGAGGCTGAGGTGGAAGGATTGCCCAAGCCCAGGTGGTTGAGACTGAGGTGAGCCAGGAGAGAGCTGCATTCCAGCCTGGATAACAGTGATACTACAACTCAAAAAAAAAAAAAAAAAAGTATAAATGTACATATCTTGGAATTTATCCTACAAAAAAGCCTGCATGCTGAAGAAGCCAAATGAGAAACAATTTGAGCATCCACAGGACAGTAACAGATTACCAACCACAATGATAATAAATCGATACATATGAATAAGTGACAATGGAGAGCTCTTCTTTACATTAGAATGACTAATAAAAGTAGAAAGAAAGGTAAAGACAGAAAATCAATATCCTGCAACCTACATAGTGAAGACCTGAGCAGACAAAATCCATCAGAGGATGCTAAATCTAAAAGGGAGTTCTGATGGGCAGCAGGTTATTTACATGCTCTCAAGGTGTCTTCCCGTAGACTGCTTGTTAGTTACAAGGTTAAAAAAGAGTAACTATGCAGAAAAGAAACAAGACAACACACCTTGACTAAGCAGCATCATCAATAAGGAACAGATAGGCATAATGTGCCTCTGGATGTGCTATCTATTTCAGGTGGTATTCTGGCCAGGATGTATCATCTGAACTCTGATCATGAGACAGCATTAGATCACTCACCCAATTTAAGGAACACACTATAAAACAACCAGCCTGTACTCTTCAGAAATGTCAGTGTGATGAAAGACAAAGGCTGAGGGCGCATGTCCAGATTAAAGGAAACCGATGAGACTCAAAGATGGGAAAAAGCTGGAGGAGACAGTTTGACTCACTGAGTGCACAGGACATGGATTATGAGAAAGAGGGCTGGAATTCCAGGTGAGGAGAATGTAGAGCCTAGAGCACCACCAATGAGTGCAGGTTCTACAGATACTGAGACCACTGTGACTAGAAAAACATGATGTCATACGCTGAAGGAAGTCCATTGAGAAGTGACCATGGGAGTCACATAGCCACTTGTGTCATTCAAGAAAGCATTCATTCAAACCAAAAATTTTACAGAGAGCTTGTTAGATAGCAACAAATAATTGATATGATAAATATATACACACATTCAACCCTGCACCTAACTCAAAATGTAATAAATCCTAGGGTGTAGTAAATAATAGAGAATTCTGGTACAGCACTCTGCTTCCTTCTTTCAATTCTTTTCCTATTCTCACAAACAAAAATAATGGCTCATAGAACACAGGCCACAGAAGACTTTCCAAAGCACAGTGACTCTTGCTACTATTTACCCCACCAGGTTTGAAGTAAAAGCTACTCTATCGTTTGACCTGAAAATCAAATAAAACCGAAGTTTGAGGAAGTTCTAAAGAAACTCTGTTTCCATTTTGTCTACAACAACTCCTCTGCTATTTCTAAGAAATGCCTAGTTTTATTTGCCATGAAAATGACAATAATGCATAGAAAGAACATCACACATCTACCACGCAAGTCATCTTTGGAAGCAAGTCTTGGATATTTGAGGAGCCCCGTGGTGCCTGCTGGGTGGGAAAGAACCAGGTTACCATTTTACCTGATATCCTTCTCTGCCATAAGAGGATCCCCGAGGACTGGACTCAGGAACAGCTCCCAGCACCAAGCTTTACTTGAATATGTAGTCCTGGAAGGGCAGCACTGGCCCCATCTTCCACGCAATCCACAAGAACTTGGTATTAGCAATTCTGGTGAGCACTGGACAAATTCTCTGAAGACCTAAATGGACAAGTGCTGGGTTCCTAGTTACTCTGAGGATAAATAGGGTCATAGAGACAGCTGCTTCAGAAGTGGAAGAGTGAACATATGGAAGAACTGAACAGAGCCAGGGTCCTAGGGCACAAAATTTAAGAGGGCACTCATTCTGAGGGTCATGCTACGCCAACCTTGAATCTGCATGAGAGGCAGAGGAAGTGCCTCCTTAAATCTGTGCCTCACCTTAGTGAGGTGCTTTGTCACCCTAGCACAGCCATGGAAGGGAACAAGGCCCACACTTCTCACTGACTCTGTGCATTCATTAGACAGCCCTAAGGCCTTCGATGCCATACAGCTAAGAATGTGGGATGTTACTTCTCCCTTCTAGTCTGGAGAGAGGAACATGGGATTAAGTGTGAAATCTTCTGGAACACTGAAGATAAATAAACACCTACAGACTGGAGTAAACTCAAACAAGGAACTGTACAGTTTTCTACTCTGATATTAAAACAATTCCTAAAAAGGCACACCAAGTTGAATACGAAAAGTTTTCAAAAGGCTTAATGTTATGTGGGGACAGGAAGGAGGAAAAAACTAGGCAGTGTTACACAATTTTAGACCCAGTACTAGACAATCCAATGCCAAATTAAATCTTGTTGCATTTTCTTTCACGCGTGAACACACAGACAACTGGCTTAAATCAAACAAGCATTTGACTGATGCAAAAGATTCCTCACATTTTTCACTAGTAGTACCATTTTCAAAGTTTTTTTAACATTCATTTTCATAAAATGATAGCAAAAAATCCCCTTAAAATATTACAATAATTATCAAAGTAATTATTTATAGGCAATTATGGCTACACTATCAAAACTGAACAGTTGTCAGGGAAAACTCATATATAGCTAGAAATGTTTGTCAGATCATTTGAATTGAGCACCTGAAAGCAGATTTCATGGTGCTCTTGAACTGTGAGTCACTTAAAGATGAAGCCGGTAAAAACTAAGGATGCACTACATCTTCACTTCAGGAAGCAAGCCTTGTTTGATGTAAGGTTTTCCAGCTCTGAGCTATCACCAGCATGAAGAAGCCTGGAAGGAAACAATGTACTCTCAGGCCAGTTCCACCCTGCATGGGTCCCACACACACCACATATATTAAAATCAGTCCAAATAACCCATGTCATCTCCAAACATGGTGGCAGGGAAGTAGTACTAGGAACATTTTCTGCACTTGGGATAATTTCCTTGGCCATACTTTCCACCAGAAAAATTTAGTGTGCCTAGTCATATCTACGCATTTGTGGAGGAGCTTGAGCTATCAAAGATTCTAAGTTCTGAATAAAGAATTCAAAACTGAAAACTCATAAGGACAAAATAACAAGGAAATTACAACATATCCAAAGCTCACTGAGCAAAAGAATATTCATAGATTTTAATTAATTAATAAGCCAGCTTCGGTGGCTCAGCCTGTAATCCCAGTGCTTTGGGAGGCTGAAGTGAGTGGATTGCCTGAGCCCGTGGTTTCGAGAGCCGCCTGGGCAACTTGGTAAGACCTCATCTCTACAATAAATCAAAAACTAGCCACACACCTGTAGTTCCAGCTACTTGGAAGGCTGAGGCAGAAGGATCCCTGGAGCCCAGCAGGTTGAGGCTGCAGTGGCTGGGAGCGGCCACTGCACTCTAGTCTAGGTGACAAAGTGAGACTCCAACTCAAAAAATATATATATTAATTAATAATACTCATAGCCGGGCTCGGTGGCTCAGCCTGTAATCCCGCGCCTTTGGGAGGCTGAGGTGAGTGGACTGCCTGAGCCCGCGGGTTCGTGACCCGCCTGGGCAACTTGGCAAGACCTCATCTCTACAGTAAATCAAAAGATTAGCTGGGAGTGGTAGCGCTCGCCTGTAGTTCCAGCTACTCGGAAGGCTGAGGTGGAAGGATCGCCGAAGCCCAGCAGGGGAGGCTGCAGTGGCCGGGAGCGGCCACTGCACTCTAGTCTGGGTGACCGAGTGAGACTCCAACTCAAAAAAAATAAAATTAAATTAAAAATAAAAATAATACTCATAGATTTAAGTTAGTTAATAATAATAAAATAATTTAGCCGGGCTCTGTGGCTCAGCCTGTAATCCCGCGCTTTGGGAGGCTAAGGCGAATGGACTGCCTGAGCCCGCGGGTTCAAGACCCGCCTGGGCAACTTGGCGAGACCTCATCTCTACAATAAATCAAAAATGAGCCAGACGTGGTAGCGTGTGCCTGTAGTTCTGGCTACTCAGAAGGCTGAGGCAGAAGGATCGCCGGAGCCCAGCGGGTCGAGGCTGTGGTGGCCGGGAGCAGCCACTGCACTCCAGCCTGGGCGACGGAGTGAGACTCCAACTCAAAAAAAACACACACAAAAAAAGAATAATAATAATAATAATAATTTAAGCAAATCTTACATTTGGTAATTGAAGTTGTCAAAAATGAAAATCAAAGCAGAAGAATAAATAAAGTAAGAAATACTGAATTAGAAAAACAGTAGTTAATACCAATAAATCCAAGAGCTGGTTACTTTAGAAAAAAATACCCAAATAACTGAGCAATTAGGTAACCTAAACTAGAGAGAAGAAAAAAAGGAAAAAGCACAAATACATGAAGTAATAAGTGAGGACAGGGAAACAACCACAGTCATAGCAGAAAGGAAAAGAACATTAAGGTATTACCTTCTCCAATAAATTTGAAAACATGGAAGATTTTTTCCTCAGGAAAATATAAATACAAAACTGATTCTTGAAGATAGGAAAATCAGCCATATAGACACCAAAACAGTTATCCAAGCGCAACCCTCTCCCAGGAAAAATATAAAATCTAATAATATGTAAGTGTGAATTTTACCAAACTGCAAGGAGCATAACAATTCATTCCAATGACAGTTAAACTGTTCTAGAACATGGAAAAGAATGAAAACTTCAAATTTGTTTAGGGAGTTAGCATAACATCACAACCAAAATTTGATAAACAGATCATCAAAAGGAGGAGGGGAAAAAAAACTAGATGACTGTCCCAAATATTAATATAACACTCCCAAAATAAAATATCAACTAATAGAATGCAGCAATATATTTTTTAAATGACCAAGTGGGCTTCATACCAAAATTCAAAATTAGGAATTCTATTAATAAAACTCATCCCATTAACAGCATAAAGCACAAGCTATCTCTAAGTAGTAAAAAGGCATGTGAAAAATTCAAAATGTATAGTTAATGTCAAGAAATATAGAGGAAAATGAACATTTATGTCTATAACAAGATTTAAGAAATGATATTATGCTATATTTGCCTTCAGATTGTAAAAATATAAAGATTGTAAATATATTTTAGGATAGACACCCTTATATCCTTCCTTTCCCAGAGACAATTATGGGGATACAACATTTCTGGTTTTAAATGTGACCACATATATATCCATAAATGCTATATACTTTAGTTTTCTGGAGCTTTAAAAATTTACATGAAACACACACTTCTGAAACCTACATTGTTCCTCTAAACACTGCCGTTGAGATTTATCTATGCTGATACATGAGAAAGATTTAAGTTCATGTATTTTTTTTTTTTTTTTTAGTTAAGTCTCACTGTGTCACCCAAGCTGGAATGCAGTGGCATGCTCACGGCCTCCACAGCCTCAACTTGCTGGGCTCAGGAGATCCTTCTGTCTCAACTTTCCAAGTAGCTGGAATTACAGGTATGAGCCACTACACCCCATTAATTTTTGATTTATTGTAGAAATGAGGTCTCACCATGTTGCCCAGGCTGATCTCAAACCCCCGGGCTCAGGCAATCCTCTAACCTCTGCCTCCCAAAGTGCTGGGATTACAGGCATGAGCCATACCGTGCCCGATTTAATTCATGTATTTTAACTGCTGTATAGCACTCTATTATGCAAGTAAACTATAAAAATAATCCCGATTGACAAACACTTGTATTATTATTACCAATTTATTGCTTTCATAAATTAAGCTACAATGAATTTATATGAACACACACGCAAGAGTTTCTCTAGGATTTACAAGTGGAATCCTGAGTTTACAGGGATGCAAATGTTTAATCTGACATACATTATGCCAAGTTCTCCTTAGTGGTAATATCAATTCATATTTCTATCTACAGGAATGAAACTTCCTATTTGCCCCCATTCTCTCCATACCTGATGTTGTTAGGTCTATTAATTTTTGTAAATCTGATGGAGATAAAATGGTATTTCACTGGAGTTTTAGTCTGCATTTCCCTTATTAAATGAAATTGAATTTCCTCATATTCATTGATCATTCTGTTTTCTTCTTCTGAGAACTGGCTGTCATTTTTACCCTGTTTTCTTCTTTCTCATTTACTTATTAAAATACAGGTCCTTATTTATTCAAGATGCTAATTCTTTATTGGTTATATGCAAACAACGTCTCCTTTTTTTGTCTTTGAATTTTATTCATGTGTTTTATCATGTCAGAGCTTTAATTTTATTGTAGTCTACTAATATGAATTACAGATACCCACCCACCTATAACTTTCTAATAGTTTAAAATCTGTTTCTCCATATTGATTTTCCACATTAATCGACCTACAAATTTTGTGTGTGATAAGGCACAGGGACCTGAACTTTATTTTTTAATATAAATGGCCTATTGTACCAACACCATTTATTAAAAAATTCACTCTTGCCCCACTAATTTTGTAATTTGCCCAATATAAATAACATTTACAAGTCAATAAGAAAAATAGCAACTTCTCAACAACAAAAATAAAGACTATGAAATCTAATTCATGGAAAAGAAAAAAATGGCTTTTTAACAAGTGAAAAAATGTTCATCCTCACTCATAATAGATGAAAAATGCTATTTCACTGTAGCTATAATCTGCATTTCTCTGATAAGTAACACATATCAAATATTTTGAAACATAATGCCTGCAAAAGCATGGGAAATAGGCACTAATTCATAGGTTTCTGGGAATATAAACAGGTATAACCTCCATGAAAAGTACCCTATCAAAATTATAAATCTGTGTACCTCTGACCCAGCCTTTTCACTTCTAGGAATTGATTTGCATTAGAGAGACTTATATATGTTAGTGTCAGAGAAGTACTGTCTATAAAAGAAAAATCAAAATTAAGAGGAACTTAAATGTCCGTAAGTGAGAAAATGGCTCAGAAAGACTCAGTATACTCACAAAATATAATATAAGAGCCAGATCTAAGGCTGGACACAATGGCCTACGCTTATAATTCCAGCACTTTGGGAGGCAGAGGTGAGAGGATTGCTTGGGCCCATGGATTTGAGACCAGCACGGTCAACTTGCAAAACCTCGTCTCTACAATAAATCAAAAAAATTAACCGGGCGTGGTGGTGCACACCAGTAGCTCCGGCTACTTGGAAAGCTGAGGCAGAAGGATTGCCTGAACCCAGCAGGTGGAGGCTGTGGTAGCCAAGAGTGTGCTACTGACCTCTAGCCCGAGCGACAGCGTGAGACTTCGACTCAAAAAAAGAGAGCAAGAGAGAGAGGGAGAGTAAGAGCGACAGACACACACACAGATCTATATACAATGAAATCTAACAACCTCTAAGATATACCAAGAGGAAATATCAAAGTACAAAACAGTATTACAATTGTGTCAAAAAACAAAATGCTGCCAGGTGTGATGGCTCATGCCTACAACCCCAGCACTTTGGGAGGCAAAGGTAAGAAGACTGCCTGAGTTCACAGGTTTGAGACCAGCCTGAGCAACCTGGTGAGACCTCATCTCTACAATAAATCAAAAATGAGCCGGGCATGGTGGTGCGTGCCTATGGTTCCAGCTACTGAGGTGGAAGGATCACCTGAGCCCAGCAGGTCAAGGCTGCAGTGACCATGAGCGAGTCACTGCATTCCAGCCTGGGCAACAGAGTGAGACTCTGACTCAAAAATAAGTAAATAAAATGTAAGACATATGCGGAAGCATGCATGTGCATACATAGGCTTGTACATGCAGAGATCAGCTCTGAAAGAATACCCAAGAAACTGGTGATAGATGTCTTTCTGTGGGGAGAAAAATGGGGCCCCAAAAGGAGTTTTAATTTTCCCCGAGTTTTTCTTCATTCACTTGAATTTCGTAACATGCACGTCTCATCTGTTCAAAAATGAGAGAAGATTTTTATTTTTAAGCTGGAGTCTTACTCTGCCATCCAGGCTGGAGTGCAGCGGCAAACTCACGGCCACCATAGACTCCCACCTGCTGGGCTCAGGTGATTCTGAGAGATGTTTCCTCTTTTAAGAGAAAAAATTGCTGACTGAGCAGGTCTTTGATGAAATAATGGGGTATCTCCCACCTCTCAGTAGGACGGAGAAAAGGGACTCCATTTTGCCACCGAAGACTGAGATCTGTGACAAGAAGACTGCCGCAGAGCCCGGGAACAGGAGGAGAGATGGGGCTGGAGGCAGAAGTGTTTATGCCAAAGAATAACCAAGCAAAGGCAATCAGAAGGCTAACACACTCAAGAAATAAACACACCTACCTCAAGGTACAGTAAAATTTAAATGAGGTGATAGAAGAGTGTCTGGCTCACAGTAAGTATTCTATAAACGTACAAGAAGTTATTCATGTTTCTATAAAGTATTACAAATGTAAGACAATCTAGGTTCTTCTCATACAAGTGTATATACCACGTCTAGTTATCCTTCAGGTCATGGTGCTGGGAAATACAAAACTAGTTCGTGCCAACCTTCAATGAATTTATAATTTAGCAAGACAGACAGGAAACATGCATGGATATTTGTACACATACACAAACACACGTGGTCATTCATAAAAATCAAATACATTCCACTTCAGATATTTCTTGTATAGGATAATACTAAATGCTTTTTTACTTCTAAAAGGTGACAAACTAGCTTAACATAGACAAATTCTGACTTCCTAACCTCCAGGTTAAACCTCAATTTTCTTATCTATAGGAATATTGTGACCTATCCTGCAAATTTGCTATGAAATAATTTTTTCCATACCATTTGTTAAAGAGATTATTCTTGCCCCTTGGCACTCTTATCGAAGATAATTTGACCATATACATACAGGTTAAACATAAAGACAAACAAAAAGACCAATGGAACAGAAAAGAGAGCCCAGAAATAAACCTGTATGTATATGGTCAAATTATTTTCGACAAGAGTGCCAAGGGGCAAGAATAGTCTCTTTAACCAATAGTAATGAAAAAACGGGCTGTCCACATTCAAAAGAAAAAGAGACTGGACGCTTATCTTACACCATCTATAAAAATGAACTCAAAATGGATCAAAGACCTGAGGCAAGACCTGAAACTATAAAACTCCAAGAAGAAAACAAAGAAAAGCTTCACAACATGGGATTTGGTGATAGTTTCCTGGATATGACACCAAAAGCACAGGCAACAAAAGCAAACAGACAAATAAGAATACATCAGACTTTAAAACAGGAAATAATCAACAGAATGAAAAGAAAACCTACAGATGGAAAAAATATTTGCATATATCTGATAGGGGCTAACATTTAGAATATACAAAGAATTCCTACCATTCAGCAACAAAAAGATAAACTTTTTTATCTATTCATCTTTTTTTTTTTGAGTCTGGGTCTCACTCTGTCGCTCAGGCTGAAGTGCAGTGGCACATTCATGGCTCACCGCAGCCTCGACCTCCTGCTCAGTTGATCCTCCTGCCTCAGCCTCCCAAGTAAATGGGATTACAGGAATGCACTGCCACACCTGGCAGACTTTAATTTTTTGTAGAGATATTGTCTTGCTACGCTGCCCAGGCTGGTCTCAAACTCCTGGCCTCAAGCAGTCCTCCCACTTCAGCCTCCCCAAGTGCTGGAATGACAGGCATGAGCCACTACCCTTGGCCCTATTTTTTTTCCAGTCAGGGTCTCACTCTGTCACCGAGGCTGGAGTGCAGCGGCACCATCAATGGCTCAACGCAGTCCTGACCTCCTGGGTTCAGGCTGTCTTCCTGTCTCAGCTCCTACCTTTCCCCAATGCCTCCTCCCGCAGCCCCTATGCCTCCCAGCCGCCTACCACTACAGGCACATGCCACCACAACACCCAGCTTATTTTTTTATTTTTCTGGGGAGAAGAAATCTCACTAAGTGATCCTCCCGCTGCCTCAGCCTCCCAGACTGCTGGGATTACAGGCATGAGCCACCATGCCTGGCAACGATCAAATTTTAAAATGGGAAAAGGACTTGAACAAGACATTTCTCCAAAGATATGCAAATGGTTAATAAGCACATAACAAGATCCTCCATGCAAATCAAAACCACAAGATATCACCACACATCCATCAGAGTGGCCACTGTGAAAAAAACAGAACAGAAAATAACCAATATTGAAAAGAATACAAGAAACTGAAAACCTTGTGTACAGTTAATGGGAATGTGCAGTATTACAGCCCCTGTAAAAAGCAGTGTGGAGGTTCCTCAAAAATTAAAACAGACTCACCATATGATCCAGCAATCCCACTTCTGGGTATTTATCCTGAACTGAATTGAAAACAGGATCTTGAAGAGACATATGCACAACTATGCTCAGCCCTATTCACAATAGCCAAGAGGTGGGAGCAAGCTACAATGACAGCTAGATAAAGAAAATGTGGTACTGTATATACATACAATGGTATCTTATTCAGCCTTAATAAAAGCAGGAATTCCTGTCCTTTGCTACAACATGGATGAAACTTGAGGACATTATGCTCGCTGAAATAAGTCAGTCACAAAAAGACAAATAATTCATGATTCCACTTTTATAAGGTATCCAACCTCTACAGTAGTCAAACTCTTAGAAACTGAAAGTAGAATGATGCTTGCCAAGAACAGGTGGTGTAGGGGAGGTGAGAGGAGTTCTTGTATAATGAATATCAAGTTTCAGTGTAACAAAACAAGAAAACGCTAGGGCTCTGTCACAACAATGTACATATAGCTAATAATACTATATGCTGAAAAATGGTTTAAATGGTCAATTTTATGTTGTTTTTACAATTAAAAAGCTGCTATATTTAAATAAGATAATTTAGCACATCTACCATACTTCCAGCACAAAAGGCCCTCAATTAATAACTGAGATATTATTATGATTATCAGTTCTAAGAGTCTGACTGATGGTGGCTTATAAAGATACTAAAAATACAAAAATGAAATTTAAATTCGTGGTGGCTCATGCCTGTAAACTCAGCACTTTGGAAGGCCACGGCAGGGGTAATATTGAGGTTAGGAGTTCAAGACAATCCTGGGCAGCATACCGATACCCTGTCTCTACAAAAAAAAATTAAAAATTAGCCAGGCATGATGGTGCTCACCGATACTCCTAGCTACTGAGAAAGCGAAGAAATGAGGATCGCTTGAGCCCAGGAGCTCAAGGCTGCAGTGAACTACATGGAGCCACTACATCACAGCCTGGAGGCAAAGTGAGACCCTGTCTCTTAAAAGAAGAAAAAATTTTAATTAGGTGAGAAAAATTATGCAAAAAGGAAAAGGAAAATAAATCAACTGAATGACAAACAAACACACAATCTCAAAGATCCAGTAGATTTGCTAGAGTCAAGCTAAGTTGCTAGGTTAAATGATTTTATCAAAAAGGCTCAATATAATCAACAGTTTTTCACAAAGAAATGAGTTCCTACTTTTTTTATATAACCTTATTTGAGGGATGGGGCAAACATTTTGTAAAAAATGGTCAGATAATAAATATTTTGGCCTTTGTGGGCTATACTCTTTCTTGTCTACCATTATGCAGACAATATGTAAACAAATGAGCATTGCTGTATTCCAATAAAACTCTATTTATGGACACTGAAATGTAAATTTTAAATAATTTTCACATGCCACAAAATATTATTCTTGTCTTGATTTTTTTCATTTTTTCAAAGTAGAATGATGCTTGCCAAGAACAGGTGGTGTAGGGGAGGTGAGAGGAGTTCTTGTATAATGAAGATAAAGTTTCAGTGTAACAAGACAAGAAAACGCTAGGGCTCTGTCACAACAATGTACATATAGCTAATAATACTATAATACTATAATAATACTATACTTAAAAATGTAAAACTCATGGTTAGCTTATAGGCCATAACAAAAAAGCAGGGGCAGGATCTCACCCCAGGCCATAGTCTGCTAACACCTACTTAGAAAACAAAAAAGATATTTTGATTTTAAATTATATTTACTGCATAAAATGTTTTAACTTCTTAGATTTTAACTAAATCAGATAACTGGATAATGCTTAAATTATTTTACCTGACAAGAATAAAAGAAATGTTGTCTCTAATGACAACAAACAGATCCTAGACATTCTTCTACCTCTGTTAGGTTGAGTATTCCTAATCTGAAAATCCAAAATGCTCCAAAATTTGAAATGTTTAGAATGCTGACATGCCGCTAAACAAAATGCTCACTGGAGCATCTCAGACTTTGGATTTTCAGATTAAGAATGCTCAACTGGGAAGTATATAATGTAAATATTCTAAAATCCAAAAAATGTAAAATCTGAAATAGTCCTGGTCCCAAACATTTCAGATAAGAGACACTCAGCCTATATTAGGGCGATAATCATCACCAAAAATTACAAATATCAACAATTTATTCTTTTCCTCCACAATGTTACTTTTTAAAATATGTGTTATTTGTTCACATCCAGCTTATACCAGAGGAATTTAAGCGAATGTGCCAAAAAGTGAAGATAAGGTAAAATTAAATAATATTAAATATGAATAGAAAGTTAGGGAGAATCATAATTTTCACAAATGCCAGTGTGTTTCATTATTTAGTTACAAATTGGAAATATTTGAACATATTCTCTTAAAATAAAAAAGAAATTTTTATTTAAATTAATTTTTTTTAAAACAGTACAGCATGTACATAATCTTTTCAAATGCCCGAAAAAGTAATTCCATAAAACTCAAGTCATTCCCCCAATCTACAGTCTTATTCCCCAGATGTAGCCACCAATAAAGAGTACTTGTTCAAAATGGTTCTAGTTTGCAAATGTCAGCACGGTTGTGTGTGTGTGTGTGTATGTGTGCGTGCGTGTGTGTGTGTGTATGTTTTAATCCAAACATAATCACAGTAGAGATCTTTGTATCTCAGCACCCGTACAACTTTCCTTCTTTGTTATCAATTCCCAGTATTTCATTCTATGTGCCATGATTTAATTAACATGAATAAGGGTATTTTTCAAAACAGTTTACACACACACACACACACACACACACACACACACACACACACCCCTTTCAGGCAGCTGACCTTGAAAAATTTTAAATAAATGGTTTTCCAACTAACAGATTCCTCATTTTCCTCTTCAAGGCCAAAAGGAAAACCAGCTTTCCTGTTTTTTCAACCCTTAAATTATTACTTAACTTAGAAAGATTTAATCATAAAGTTCAAACTGTCCTTTCTATATTCATAAAGATAACTTTTCATCTCTACAGCTAGGCCATCTCTTCTGATAACTTGATAAAACCAGATGTTTAAATGATTTCCATTTTCATTGTGGCATTCGTTGAAACCCACCAACAAACAAATTTAAGTCTGTGGATGAACTGCTTAAGAACCATATAATTATCACTGTGGATGTATGTCAGAATTGAGAACTGAGATGTTAAAGACTGACCTTAGAATAAGAATTGAAAACAGTAAAAGAAAATAAACCCAGTACATAAGAGCATGATCTTCCATGATTTACACATAAACACTTTCCTTAGTAGGTTAAATAAACATCCATCTCAAATACTACATGCTCGTTTTAAACTCCTAACCCAGAATGTTTTTGGATTAACATCCTAAAATTATATCTGTGTTTTTAAAACCGACAATCTTAATTTTTTTAAAGTCCAATTTAAGTTTTCAAAAATTTTTATAAGACTTTTGTATTAAAAAAAAAAAGTCAGTTTTCTAAAACACCTGGGCAAAGTGCATGGACTCCACGGAGAAGCAAATGTGAGCGGGGGCCTGACCTGTGTTCTGAAGGTGAGGAGCCCTGCAGGTCGTCTGAAATCTTGAGGAAGAAAAGTTACATTTTCTTTTTACAAACTGTGTAAAGACTGACGTTTCAGGGTTCGCTCTCAATAGGGAGCAGGGAAGAGGCGAGAATGCAGGAAGGGGACAAAGGGCATCTCTTCACTGAGTCCTGAATTCTTAGAGGGAGAATTAATTACATTATCACTATAAATCCCTAAACCGAACGATTCCCAGACCTCATGCCTTTAACGGGGGAACCGACTTCTGTAGTCCAACCAGATTCCTAGTGCCCTTCTGGGGGAGGAATTCATGCAAGCCTGTCAAACAGAATGGCAGAACCAGGGCAGTGCTCTTGATTTTCATTCAGATGGGCCAACCTGTGTCCTTCACTACCACCACTAATTTAGGTAAACACTGCTAGTTTAAACAGCACAAAGGAGTATAATCAAAAAATCACACAACAGAATCAAATAACAAGTCTAAGCAATCACCAGGAGTCAGTAAAATTTAGATTGGAATAGGGTGGAAAGCAAAGGGACAAATACCATCAGGACAAAAGAAGTCTTTAAGAATGAGATAAAGTGTTGTGTGGGGAGGAAGAGAGACAAAGTTTTTTTTTTTTTTAAAAAGCTAAGATATTTCAGATAAATCATGGCCTTTCTATGCAAACCACTATACACAGCTTCTTTTTGGTCACAATAGTAGACTCAGACAACTGGCTAAAAGAACTCAACGCTTGGTTACTCGGCTACAGCCCCATAATGTCTTTCCTCATTTGAATAGTATTTTAGGAATGTTTTCTCAATGTGTCTGACGATTATTCACTTCTGCATTCTTCCCTTCACCATGATAATTACGGCCATAGTAACAATTTCTTTTATAGACAGAACACTCATAATGCTAAATGGTGACTTTTAAAAAATTTTTTAAATTCACATATTTGGCCACATTTCCTTTAAAAAAAAAAAAAAGGAAAGAAAAGGAAGGTTAATTTTAACAACTGTTGCTCATAGCAACACAGGAACAAAAGATTTTTCACATGCATAATCTAGGCATTTAATTAAAATTCACAAACTTGGATTTCAAACCAAGTTAAAAGTAGAAAGGTAAGAAAACTTGATGTCCAAATTGTTCAGCTACCAAAAAGACAAAAAAAAAAAGGGGGGGGGATGTGTAAATTAAAAGATTCCACTAACCACCATTTTCGTGACTGCTTATAAAATCCCAGGTAAGTTTCATGGCAAAAGTAAATCAAACAAAAATACACACTTCCTCTGAGTTTCTATTACTTCATATTTATGAAGGCTCTTTACCCTGAATCCTAATCTAAGCAGTTTAAAGCAAAGTATAACATGGTAATTTACTGATAGAGATTATCTGTCCCCAAGACTTAGGCTCAACTATAAGAGTCAAAGTAAAAAAGATTCCCAATCAAGGTCTGTAATTTACAAGTTTGTGGTAAAACCAAGGCTTTCTCAGACTATAATAATCATTCATCAGATTTTAAATCAATGAAAAGCAATATAGAAAAGAATCTGGAAGAGCTGAGACTCAGTTTTATCACTTAAAAATTCTCTATCTTTCATAAGCAGTTCACCTGTCCTCAAATAAGGGAGGTACAGGTGGTGTAAGAGGCACATTTGGGAAGGAGATGGTTCCACAGAAGCCTGAACTGGGAGGAAGCTGTGGTACAAGGTCAGATGGTTTTTTAGAACCAGAAGGCAGGGATAAAGAGGATTTATAATATATCAGATCTCGGCCTCCCAAAGAACTTAAAACACTGGAATAAGAAGAAACAGAATCAAATTAGGATTTATACACACAAGAACACTGTGCCATGTGTCCTGTGAGGGGGCATAAATAAATACCATTATGCATGATTTAACTAAACGAAGCCTACCACCTAGTTTGGAAAAACAGAAAATAAATTGTGAGAAAATAATAGTTTAGCTTGAAGAGTCAACACAGTACACTTTTAGTTTTAATACAGATGCTAAAAACACAAGTACCTTCACAATAAGACACTGGAAGATTACGTATGGCTAAGTTGTTAAGAGAAGCTTGAAGTAAAGAAACTTCAGCTAAATCCTGAAGAGAGCTATATGACTGCCAAACCCAAACAGGCAGCCAAAGTCCCTTCTGAGCAATAGTCAAGTCAGTATATAGTTAAATGCACAGCTTTTAGGTCAGACAGACATGGCTGAGTTCTGCCACCACTTACCAGCTTCGTGCCCCTAAGTCATAACCTCTTAAGCCTCGGCTTTCTAAAATGAGGATAATAACGGAACCTATCAAAGGCTTCATTTATTCAATAAATAGTTATTAAAAGCTCACACAGACTAAACACTGGACTACAACGATGGACAAGACAAACACAGTCCCTGCCCTCACGAAGCTTGAGATAAATATGTGAAGACTCTCGCATACCATATGTGATGGGACTCGTCATCGTCCGCATCTTTAGCACAGTGGTGGAAAGAACGTGTTCCAGTGAAAACAAATAAACATTTTAACCAGACTCTTATCCTATTCCCATAACTTTAAATGTGATCTATGTGTAACCAAATTCACTATCTACAACTCTGAGCTGTCTTCTAAACTCCAGATTCTATATCCAGGTGTCTCCTAGATTTCTGTACTTGTGTATCTTTTTGTTTGTTTGTTTTTCTGAGTCGGAGTCTCACTCTGTCACCCAGGCTGGAGTGCAGTGGCACTCTCACAGCTAACGCAGCTTCAACCTGCTCTCCTCAGATGATCCTTCCCCCTCAGTCTTCCAAGCGGCTGGAACCACAGGTGTGCGCCACCACGCCCTGCTAATTTTTTTTTTTTGGTAGAAACAAGGTTTTGCCAAGTTGCCCAGGCTGGTCTCGAACCCCTGGGCTCAGGCAATCCTCTCACCTCCACCTCCCAAAGTCCTGGGATCACAGGCATGAGCCACCATGCCCGGCTTGTATGTGTATGTCTTAATAGGCATAGCATACCCATAAATCTGACATAAAACTCTGGGTTACCAATCCAACTGTAGACCAACCAACCATATTCTTCCCTTGGTCTTTCCCTATCAGAAAATCAGTAAATCCTTGATTATTTTTTCTCATGCCTCACATATTCAAATCATGAACAAGTTGTTTCATTTCTACCTAAAAAACGTCCCAAATCCGTTCCTGCTCCCGTCGCCAAAGTCATCATTCTAGTGCAAGCTCTGCGTGTTTCTTGCCCAGATTGTTTCACTGCAAAAGTGTCTGTGATTCCTTCTCCATATAGTGACCTCTTTTAGAAACTGAATAAGATCCCATCACATGTGCACACACCCACTCACACACAGAGAAGCCCCACCATACCTCCCTTAAACTTGAAACTCTCCAGCAGCTCCGAAACAGCCTTACAGTGTTGATGTTCTACAAGGCACACCTGGTCGGAACCGCCTCCTCCCTCCCTGCCTCATCTCCTGAGACGCTCCTCCCTCTCTGTCTCTACATCACAATCACACCAGCTAAACCTTTTAGTTACTTGAACACACCACCCTCTATTTCTTTAGGATAGCACATCCCAGCAGAACTCCCTGCACTGATGGGAATGTTTTCTATCTGCGCATGTGGCTGGTGAGACTAAGGAACTAAATGTTTTACTTAGTTTAATTTTGGTTAGTTTAAATAGCCACATATTCCTAGAAGCTCTCGTACCGGAAAGCGCAGAACTAGCACGTCTATCTAGCCTTTTCTTCTGCCTGAACTATTCGCCCCCACATGGCGGTTCTTTCTTATCCTCACGTCTCACCTAAGGGTCACCACCTCAAAAAGGCCTTTCCTGACCACCCAACCCACAGCAGCTGACGCCATTATCACTTTACCTTGATTGTTTTTGTCAAAGCACATTCACTGCTGCCTTTATAATTTGCTTGCCTTCCCCAAACTAGAATATAAAATCCATGAAAGTAGAGATCGTACCGATCTCATTCAACACTATGTCCCAAAAAATATATGTATTTGGCATATAGTGTTTCCAATAAATGCCTGAGGAATGACTGATTGAATGAATGAGTGAGTGAACGACGAGGTGGTCAAGTCAGTAAAGTAAGCTGGGTTTGACAAATTACGAAAGTTATTTCAAGAAGGAAAAGATTCTTCAAATGTTTACACATTCCATTTCTATGGGTCCAGGGTTCTGCAGTGTTCTTAAGCACCTCCATCAGGACATCTAAGCAGAGAGCACAAAGGAGCACACACAAAGCAGGTCTCCATCCGCCTCTAATGTAGACTCAATTTCGCAAAAACATTAGTGATGCAGACACACAGACACTCCTTACATGTGAGACATTAGGAAATCTCTCAAGAATGCATCTACACACATTCTGCAGGCATACTCTTAGGGGTAGGGGACAGAAAGGGGAGTCAGACAGCCAAGTTAGTTCTGTAGTATGGATCTACAATAGCAAACCAGGGTATTAAAGTTGTGGTAAAAATGTTGCCAGGTTAAATACCCGTTTATAATCATGTCCTATGAGAAATGTCATCAGCTGTGGCATTTAACAAAAGGGGGGAAAGGAGGCAAAGAGGGATGACAAGTAAATGATCTATTTGTACCAAATTCAAACACTCTGATAATCAGCAGACAGGGAAAGAGCATAAAGTGTATCAGAATTACTAACCAGCCCAAAATTACACCTAGACCAATAAGTCAACAAAACTGATAACCTAGTGATACTATGTACAAAGTAGATTCCACACATTCATTTACTGTCATTGTTTCGACGAAAAAAAGAAAATTGAATTTTAACTTATCTCTATTAAAAACCATAATGCTAAGGAAAACTGCAGAATAAAGTTTTGCACTTAATGAAACAAGCTCTTCCAATCTTTTGCAGTAAAGATTGTCTACCACATTTAAAACTTTATTGAATATCATAGCCACTTAATAAAATTACCTTGCATATCATGCAGAAATGTCAATAAAATATGTAACATATTCGATGGTCCATTAGTAAGTCAGGATTTTAATCAGGAGTTTACAGCACCATCTCTCACTCAACATTTACTTCTGTTCTTCGCATTCAGAACTGGTGACCAATACAAACCCAGAAAAAAACTGCATGTGCAGAAGTAGCAAAATTGGCAACAAAGAAACACCTCTTTTCCTTCCAAATCCCAACATATCCGTTTTTACAAAAATTCAGACACTTACTTAGTTAAAAGTGACTATCTTTGTAATCCCAGCAATAACTACATTTCGTTAAAAAGATTTAATTTCCTACCTCCACTGCCAGCGGAACCAAAGTATACCGAATGTTCTCTGTCCAACTGTTCCACTGGAAGCCCTGTAACTCCTCATGAGCCACAAGAGTGAAAGGACAGCACCCACAGTGCTGGGAGCCCACAGCTGCCCTGCTTCCCAGCTGGCTCCATTTGGGAACTATGGTTTCTTTCATAATATCAGGGCTACAATATAGGAAAGACTATTCGCAGAGTAAAAAAATTTTAGCTCTACACAGCAGTCTTTGGGACACCCTTGACTGCGACAGGCATCAACTTTGTACAGTAAGGATAATACACAGAACTATTTTCTATTGAACATCACCACCAGCTTAGTGATTCTGTATTATAAATATGCCATAGGAAAGTCAATATATATATTTTAATCAGAGTCTCACTCTGTCACCCAAGCTGGAGTGCAGTGGCACAGTCATGGCTCATGGCAGCCTCGACTTCCTGGGCTCAGGCCACCCCTGTGTCTCAGCCTCCAGAGTAGCTGGAACTTCAGGCACACACCATGAAGGCTGGATAATTTTTAATGTTTTGTGAAGATGAGGCCTCACTACGTTGCCCAGGTTGGTCCTGAACTCCTGGGCTCAAGCAATCCTCCCATCTAGGCCTCCCATAGTGCTAGGATTACAGGTGTGAGCCACGGCGCCTGGCCAATATTCCCAAAGTATCAAAACAAAATCCTATAATATTTATACTTCCAACAGCAAATAAGCAACTATGGTACTTCCAAAAATTCATTCTTCTCACATCCTGTTTTTCTCATGTTCCTATGCACAGTTCTTTTTACAAATCATGTAGCAGTGCCCGGTATCTGGCAATTTTATTGAGTGACAATCTTGGCTGAGCCATCTCCATACCACAGAAACAATTTCCACTTCTGCCCTGACATGGCAAAGCCACATTCCCAAAGATGTCATTTGGTTTTCTGTCAAAATAAATATGAGGTCTACAGTATCAGCAGGCAACTATGCCTGACCAGAGAACCATGAACTCACGCCTATCTTAAAAGACCAATCTCTATCTCAACTAACATCAGGTCCAACTACCTCAAAGAATGGGTTTGGAAAACTAAGTAAATTGCTGCATTCATTTCATTATAAGAAAAGTAATACAAAATGTAAGACAACTCCGCAAATGCAGCATGTGTGTCTGAATCACCTTTATACTTATACAGTACCCAGAGTCTAAATTACTCATGCATAAATGATCAGTGAGAGTGACAAACATGCCATTTTGTCATAAAAGGTTAGTATTTATTTTAAATGCTCATATAAAATATTTTAAAGACTATGTCATCTTACTTTACATCACAAGTTGGCAAACTTCTTGAAGGACCAAAGAATAAACATTTCAGGCCTAGTGGGCCACATTCAGTCTCTGCCACACATTCTTCTTTACTTTTGTCTGTCTGTTTGTGCACAACCCTTTCATGATGTAAACCCCAATCATAGCTACAGGGCTATTCAAATAAGGCCTGCAAGCCAGGATTTGGCCCTTGAGCCATAGTGTACTCATCTCGCTTTTCATGTAAACAAACAAACAAAAGCCCATAATTATATATGGAGTGCCAAAAAATGCATACACATTTTAAAGATGTTACCGATGCATTACTTTTCGAAGTTGAATTGAATTAGGGTAGCAAGGTGTAATATGACCTTTGCTCAGCTGCACTGCCCCCATTTCCTTTGACTGTCCCACCTGTCGCATGGTGACGCTGGCATTCATTTGATAGCATCATCTTTTGAGCAAACGTCATACATAAAATGGGTATACATTTTGTTGGCACCCCCGGTAGCATGGTTCGCTTCGACTAGAGAAAACCACTTTCAATAGTTTTGTGTAATTTTTTTAGTGAACTTTTATTTTTCAGAAGTTTTAGATTTATAGAAAAATTGCAAAGTTAGTACAGAAATGCCATGTATCCCACACTTAACTTTCCCTCTTAGTATAAATATATTTATTAAAATTAATAAACTATTATTGATACATTATTAGTAACTAAAATCCATACTTTATTCAGATTTCCTTAATTTTTACCTAATGTCCTTTTTCCGGTCCAGGATCCCACCAGGACACCGTATTACGTGTAGTCGTAACCTTAGGCTACTCCTGGTTGTGACAGTCATTCAGACTTTCCTTGTTTTTGAGGACCTTGACAGTTTTGAGAAATACTAGTCAAATATTTTGTGGGATGCCCCTCCATTGAGGTCTAGTGGGTGTTTTTCTCAAAATTAGACTGGACTTACGTTTCTGGGGGGAGAAAGACTACAAAGATAAAATGCTTTGTCATCATATCATATCAAGGATGCATTAACACAACTTTTATCACTGTTGATGTTTAACTTGATCACCTGACAGAAGCAGTACTTGTCAGTTGTCCTCCAACTACTTTAAAAAAAAACAATTAATAAAAATAGATTTAACTCTTAGCATATATAACTAGCTAAAACTAATACACTTTAAACATCAAATCATTTTGAATAAGCTAACGTATATATACATCACACATTATGATTCACTATCTATGTGATTCATATCGATGCCTCATCAAATATAGCACAATTGTGAAAAAGACAAAAATTAATCAGTACTTTGGCAATATAGTCTATTTCTAATTCCTTTCAACTGTTTTCCCCTGAGAGTTCAGGAAGGAAGTACCCACAGGCTGAATTACAGGGATATAGAGAAAATGTAACAGACAATACTCAAATGTTCTTTTACTTTTTAAATGATTATGCACACTAGATTATAAGCAGGCTAAGCTGGAACCAAATCTTACCCATCTTTATATCTCCCAGAGTCTAGGGTGTCTAGGTGGTTGATATCTATAATGTCTGTTAAAATCATTCAAAGCCTAGGCAACTTAGCGAGACCTCATCTCTACAATAAATCAAAAACTAGCCAGGCGTGGTAGCGCACGCCTATAGTTCCAGCTACCTGGAAGACTGAGGCGGAAGGATCGCTGGAGCCTGCTGTGGTGGCCTGGAGCGGTCACTGCACTCTCCAGTCTGGGCAACAGAGTGAAACTCCAACTCAAAAAAAAAAAAAAAAAAATCATTCAAAGCAATCAGATAAATGAGGAAAGGGCAATGTGAAGCTTAAAAGAAAAAACTCCTCCTTTTTCTTGGTCAAGTAAAAGAGTTCTCTTCTCCTCTACGCAGAAAGGTAAGGAGATGAGCAATGGCTATAAAGGGCAGGAATACAGGGGGATGGCCTGGGTCAAAGGATGGCTATCCAACCACTCTGAAGAGGGAAATGCAAATAACCAACAAGAAGATACTATCACGCTCCCATAGAATAGTTTTTTTTAAAAAAGAAAGAAAAGGAGTGCTCATGAGCAGGTGGTGAAACCTACATACTTGTACACCGCTGGTGGGAATACTGAACTGGGGAAAAGTTCGGCAGTTCCTCAAAAAGTGAAACACTGAATTGCCATATGACCCAACAACTCTACTCCACTTCATATACTCCTGGTGAAGAAAACAGAAGACAGCCGGGCTCGGTGGCTCAGCCTGTCATCCCGCGCCTTTGGGAGGCTGAGGTGAG